>NC_058410.1:16949906-17114415 GCF_002201575.2 Neomonachus schauinslandi | reverse complement strand
TGGATGGATGGATGGATGGAAGATGACTCTACCCTAAGAGGGCCCAACACGAATTTAAGAAGAGGAATGGGAAAAGAGATAGAAAAAACATCTCCCATGATGCTCTATCACTGAACAGGACTTCAAAATGAGTTTAGAGACACAAAATAAAGTGCCTGCCCCCCTCTCTGAATAGGTAGATAGAAGGAGATCTGCAGTGATGTTTATCTAATGTGGTGGGAAATTTGGATGATACTTTTTTACTTTCTACTTAGTATACCTCTGCATTATTGGAACTATCTTACTGTAAGCATATGATTTTTTTTAAATTCTAAAAAAACAAACACAGTACATGATTAATTCTGAGTGGTAGAAATATGAATGATTCTTAATCTCTCCTTGTATTTTTTGTGGTTTTTAAGTTCCTGCTCCCACACTCCAAATTCTTGTTTAATGAATACAAGAATTTTGTCTTTTCAGATAGTACTGGTTAAGGTAGCAGGCTCTGGAGTCTGACTGTCTGGGTTCAAATTCTGTCCATATAATTCACTAGCTGTGGTTCCGTAGGCAAGTTACATAACCTCTCAAAATCCTCAGAGTCCTCATAAATAAAACAGATTTGTCCTTCCACGTAGTATTGTTATAGCAAGTATCTGGCATAGGGTAAGGCTGTTATTATTATTCGCTAGCATATGCTACAATGAATCTTGAATACATGTGTTGAACTGAGCTGGCTTTTGGGGGGTTTTTTGTTGTTGTTGTTTTTTTCAAACATAGAGAACATTTTTCATGGTACTTGCTCCAGGCCTCTTCTGGACTTCAGCCGTGGTTTTGCTTTATCTCCATGAAGACACTGGAAAGCTCTGAGACCGGAAGCATATTGGCAGCCTCTAGCAAAGGAGTGATTCTCCCTCTCTGAAGGGCCAACAGGGGGGCTGTAATGTGGGAAGAGGAGGAAAATGTTCACTTCAACTCTGAAAAAAGTTGCTGGTGCTGTTCTGAATGTGGAGAGGCTGACCTGCCACAGTGATTAAAAAAAAAAACAAATCTTCCCTTTTGCATTTAAAATAAATCTGTCTGCAATTTCTTCTGCCTGGCTTTCCACAATTTCTAATTTCTTTATAATGAACATGTATTGCTTGTGTAATAAAAACTTAAAAAAAAAAGCACAGTACAGTAGTTGTTTCCAATTCTCATGGTTACAGAATGAGTCAATCTTTTTAATGTCAAAATTCTTTTCAGAGAGTGACCTAGTAGACGGAGCATGAGTCTGGAAGCTAGAAACTTCCAAGTCCTTTTATCAAAGCACTGAGAGTTCCTTGCTGTGTAGCCTTTCCAGTTTCTTTAACCTCTCTGAATCTTGGGTTCCTAGTACAACAAATAAGAATACTCGGGGACATTGGAAAGTTCGATTTGTTAGTATTCACTAGATCTATGAAGACATAACACATTATTTTCATTTAAGATAGGTGGAGAATTGAGCCAGAGGCATGATACCTAAATAAAAACCGCTTTCCTTAGTCTTTGTGCTATGAAAAATGGTATGTCCTTTGAGTATATTGTAAGCATCAGAGTTTCAGTAGGCCAAAATCTCACAATTCGGGACCTGTTCTGGTTGACACAGAGAGAGAAGATTGGAAACATTCTTTGGTTTACTTTACTCATTTGCCAAGCATTCACTAAGAGCAGGCTATGAACACAACTCATTTGTAGTAAAGGTACCAGTCATTGCCTCCCACAGCCCCAATGTCTCAGTTCTTCATAACCCAACTCTCTCTGGCCACAGCTGCCTGCACTGAAGTGAAGAGTTAACCCATGATTAGCTGCGCTGGTTCTGTCTCTTGTGAACCGGGACTGAGTCAGGGATCCCTTAGAACTCGGGGTAGCTGCCTAATTGGGCCATGAACAAGCAGAAGTACCTGGGGTGCAGCCAGGGCAGAGGAGCATGATGGAGAGAGCAGCAGAGGAGAGAACTTGTAACCAAGGAGAGAAAAAATGAGGGGTTGGGGAGGGAGAAAGCTGCCCAAGGCTTTCTTGTTTCCACACACCAGGAAGAGCTCCTGCATTTGGGTTCCACAAGAGTCCTCTACATCTCCCTAGTAAATACCTTTCTCAATATGATTTCAGTGGTATTATTTTATTGCACCAATGATCCCTGATTCAATCTATAGAGTTTGGACTTCTAAGACAGTGAATCCTAGGCTGAGATTACATACATCAGGAAGATGTCCACAAAAATCTGGGATTCCAGTATAAAGGTGCCAACTTTTTATTCTGCCAAATAAAAAATAAGAACTGTTATACTTACTATCATCAACACAGTGCTACAAATTATAATGCATGTATAATATATAACATCTTTAACTAGTTTGATTAAAAATGCACTGCATTATTCTTTTTTCCATTTTTCATTATAGTTTACATATAGTAAATTTCACCCTTTTTAGTGTACAGTTCCTCAAGTTTTGACAAATGGATAGAGTTGTATAACCCCACCACAATAAAACAGTTAAATAGAATAATTGCATTACCCTAAAAAATTCCTTTGTGCTCCTTTGCAATTCACCCCATAGCCACCACCGGCCCCTGGCAACCACTGATCTGTTTTCTGTCATTGCAGTTTGGCCTTTGCAAGATTATCATATAAGTGAAATCATACAGTGGGTAGACTATTGAATCTGGCTTCTTCCACTTAGTTTAATGTATTTGAGATTTAGCCATGTTGTTGCATGTATCAGTAGTTCATTCCTTTTATTGCTGGTAGTATTCCATTACATGAATGTATCACTTTCTGTTTACCTGTTAGCCAGTTGAGAGACATTTGATTTGTTTCTAGTTTGGATCAAACCCTGCAACATCAGGCTCCATGCTGGGTGTGGAGCCTGCTTAAGATTCTCTCTCCCTCTCACTCTGCCCCTTCCCACCCAAAAAAGAACTAAGGAGAACTTCAAATATGGACTGAAGCTTCTCCAACCCTAACACACTGGTTTGTTTCCAATTTGGGGTGATAATGAATAAAGCCACTATAACTATTCAAATACAGATTTTTGTGTGAACATAGGTTTTCATTTCACTTGGTTAAATACTTAGGAAAGGAACTGCTAGGTCATATAGTAAGTGTGTATTTAACTTTAGAAGAAACTGCCAAAGTGTTTTCCAAAGTGGCCATCCCGTTTTGATTCACACCAGCAATAGATGAGAGTTTCAATGCTCCTACCCTAGCCTGTGCTTGACAATGTTGATTTTTGTTTTAACTATTCTAATGTTTGATGATATTTGCAGCTTTTGATTTGCATTTCCCTAATGATTAAGGATGTTAAACCTCTTTTTATGTGCTTATTTGCCATCCATATATCTTGTTTAATGAAATGTCAGTTTAATTCTTTTGCCCATTTTTTAATTGGCTTATTTGGTTTTCCTATTATTGATTCTTGAGAGTTCTTTATATATTATGGAAACAAGTCCTTTATCAGATATATGCAAATATCATCTTCCAGTCTGTGGCTTTTCTTTTCAATTTCTTAGCCACTACATTATTCTTATTTTTTCATTTAGACTTGGACAATTGAAAATATTGTCAGGAACATCATCAATATGACAGTGTTTTGGAATCCCTACTATGTAGAACACAGAAATGGACAAGAATGTGAATAATTTTGTTGATGAGCTTGTACATACACAATTTACTTAATTAAGGATAGGTAGGTAGCCCTACTCCACGGGGTCATCCAGGGACCCAATTTCTTTCTATCTTGTGGCTCCTTTATCCACAGGCATATTGTCCTCACATGTTTGGTTGAAGCTAATTCACCATCATTTTATCTGCATTCCTACCCTTGGGAAAAGAGGAAGTAGAGGGCAAGCTACTTCCTTTTTAGAACATGACCCAGAAGTTACTAACATCCTTTTGGTCAGATCTTAGTCCTTATCCACAACTAGCTGCTAGGACGTCTTGAAAGTATACGTATTAGCCAAGCAGTCAAGTGCTTTCCTTAAAACTATATTACTATGGAAGAGCATATATTGGGAGACAACTAGTAGCCCACCAGAGGTAACAAATGGAGCTGTTGTACCTGAAATCAGATCTTCTTACTCATACTCATAGATAACCAGAAAGAAGTTGCTTTTTATAAGCTACAAAAGGCTTTGCCCAAAGCAACTTTTGAGGCTAATGGAAAGTTGAATGGGATTTTTCTTTTGCCTTGGAATTAGCAAAATGATTGGTAAAAGCTGGGGACAAAAAGCCAAGCATCAATTGTGTCAGATACTCCCACAAAACCAACACCACACACCTCCAGCCCCACCCCCCACCTCCCAAAGACTGAATTAGTAGAGAGGTTAAAGGAAGTTGTTGAGCAATCGCCCTGTGGGGGATGTAATATTCTGTGGTAAGAGATAATTCCTTCCTCATCCTATGAGAAAGGAAATGGAGACGTCCCTTCTCAAAGCTAAGTGAGCAAGGCTCAAGAAAAACCACTCCTAAAACAGAGCAGTGTGTCTCATGCGCAGGTAATTTTGTCCCCCATATAGGAGGGCCAACAATCCTGGTTTGGGTTGGGACAGAGGAGTTTTCAGGCATTTGAGTTTCCTATTGCTGCTATAACAAAGAAGCATAAATGTAGTGGCTTAAATGATGCAAACTGATTATCTTACAGGTCTGGAGGTCGGAAGTCTCCCTAGAATAAAGTCAAGAGGTTGACAGGAGTGTTCCTTCTGGAGGCTCGTGGGAACTCTCTTTCCTACCTTGCCCAACTACTAGCTGCTGACTGCATTACTTGGCTCCCAGCCCCTTCCATTTTCAAAGCCAGCAACTGCATCACTCTGATCCCAGCTCTTGTTGTCACATCTCTGACTCTGGAATTCCTGTCACCCTCATATAAGGACCCCTGTGATTACCATGGCCTCATCTAAATCACGCAAGATAATCTTCCCATTTCAAGATACTTAACTAGTCAACATCTGCAAAGACCCTTTTGCCATGGAAGGTAATCCATTCACAGGTTTGGGGGATTTGCATGTGGACTGCTTTAGAGGGACAGTATTCTGTGTATTATACCAAGACATGGGACTTTCAGCCCTAGCACCAGGAAAGTTGGTCACCCTATCACCAGGAGACATATGACAATATCTGGGGACTCTTTTTTTTTATTGTCACAACTGTCATCTAGTGGATACAGGGCAGGGATGCTGCTAAACATCCTATAATACACAGGACAGACAGTCCCTCACAACAAAGAATTATCCAGGCCAAAATGTCAATAGTGCCAAAGTTCAAAAAGTCTGGATTAGAGGTACCTTAAAAAGTCAAGAATGGCATCTTAAGGGGGTGAAATTGATGATTTTCTCTCCACATCCCTGAGCAGGGGAAGGAAAATGGAGGGGAATGGTGGGTCTTAGAGAAGGGGGGGCAGTGAGCAGCATGAGTGTCTTCTCTTGGCACAAAATGGACACTTGAATGTCCTGTGGGTGAGTGGCATTTGCAAAAGGTGCTGAGAGGAATCTGCCCTGCAGAGCCACACTCTGAAGATCTGTCTGCCCAGTGAGTGAGCTCCACCAGCGAGGGCGGACTGCCAGGAGCAGGTACTGAGGGAGGCCGGAAGAGGTCGGGTCAGGGCCAGACCTTCAAAAAGGGAATTGTGTGGTGGGGAAGCCTCGAGTGGTCTCCCAAGAACTGATTTATATTATTCCATGAGAGAATCAGCCTCTGGGCACCTGGCACAAAGACAGCATCCACAGTCCACCCATCTTAGCAAAAAGGGCAACAACAATCAATACGAGGAGATAGTAGTTGTGCTCCCACCCTCCCACTTTGTCCCTTACCCCTCAAAATGAAATGAGGAAAGGGAACAGAAAGGCAAACCACATAGCTTCCTTGCTGAAGGTCTTGTAAGCCAGAAGTCTGACCTGTGATGGGGGAGAGGGAAGGTTTTGAATGAGATCTGTGATTAGAATTGACAGTGGACAAAGTTCAATAAATAGGAAGTGACTCGAAAGCAAGTAGACCAGTACCAGAGCTCTTGAAAACCTGCCGCCTCGTAGAACAAGAAGAATGTGCCGAAGGGAGTCAAAGACAGTGATTGGAGAAAATAAAATGTTATTCTTGAACTTCAGGAAGTTATATCTCCTTTAACAAACTAGTTTCATGTCTTAAAAGTATAATGTTTCCCTTGGCCATTACCATTGTTCAAAATGTAAAAAGGACCGCAGTCTAAAACTCAAAAGTGTGGTGGAATCTTGCACCCAGGACCCCATACCAACTATTTTCTATCTGGCGTAAATAGCAGTGCACTTGAATTGCTATGGGTGGTTGTTCTTGCCTTCAGTCATCCAAAGGTCTTATGGAGTAGGTGACTTAAGGGATTCCACTGCTAAAGAATTTTACCACTTTTTTTTCTTAAAGATTTTATTTATTTATTTATTTAATTGACAGAGATAGAGAGACAACACAAGTAGGGGGAGTGAGAGTGGGAGAAGCAGGCTTCCCACTGAGCAGGGAGCCCAATGTGGGGCTCGATCCCAGGACTCTGGGACCATGACCTGAGCCGAAGGCAGACGCTTAACCAACTGAGCCACCCAGGCACCCCTACCAGAGACTTTTTAAAAAGTCATTTAATAATGATAAAGGTGTCAATTCATCAGGAGAAGATAATAATCCTATTTATATAGCTTATAACAAAGCTTCAAAATATGTGAAGCAAAAACTGACAGAACTGCAAGGAGAAATAGACAAATTCATAATTATATTTGAAGAATTCAATAATCCCTCTCAATAAATGATATAACAAATAGAAAATCAGTAAGAATACAGAACACTCAAACAAAACTATCCACTAACTTGATCTAATTGACATTTATAGCACAGTCCCTCTAACGACAACAAAACAGACATTCTTTTGAGGCGCATATGGAACATCTACCAAATTAGATTATAATCTGAGCCACTAAGCAAATCTCAAAAAAATTTAAAAGGCTCAAGTCATACAGGTCTATTCTCTGACTGCAACGAATTAAGTTAGAAATTAAGGAAATGGGGCACAAAAAAAATGTCAGTATTAAATGTGTGATTTTAAAATGTTACTCACTGCATTTCAGATCAAATTTTAGGACAACAATCAAAACAGATACAAATTCAGCAGGAATTGACTCTCTTTCCACAACAAAGCCCAAGACTGTGTCTGAGTCACGTGAATTAGTCACACACTGAAGGAGTTCTGGTTGCCACTGCTCTTAGAGGAAGCAGCTTTTGCCATGCACAGACAAAAAAAAATTATTGCCTGCATTTAAAAAAATCTCTTCCCACCCACATAAGGCCATAATACATCACAGAAAAAGCATTCTTGACTGCTGGTTCATAGTAAGTTACCACTGACTGGGACTACTTAGGGGATCTTGGGGGTGGAGAGGCAAAAGAGAAAGAAAAAGTTATGTGAAGATTTTATTTTCTACCTTAATAAACAAAAGTCTGACAAGTGGCCACATAGAAAGAGTCATCCAGCTCTTAATAAATTAAACATGTTGATAAATTAAACATTTCTCCAATGAACAGTCTTGAGTGGCTGTATTGTGGGAGGCCTCCTGGCTGGGTTGTTTTACCTGCAGCCCACTCTTCTCCCACTGGGCTCTGTTTGCTCCACTTGGCTGATGCTAAGTGGGCGTAGGTAGTAGAAGCCATGGATTTCAGGTCATGACCTATGTAAATGGATCGGTAACCAAAAGAGGAACTAAAAACGTGATACAGGTATAATGTGAACTGAGAGGAGGGGAGACAACATGTTATATCTTTGTGTAATATGACAAGAAGTTTACTGATAATATCTGCAGTTGATAAATCACAACATGGGGCAGAAGAACATCATTTCGTGGTATAGAAGTAACCACAAGAAGAAATAACTAGAAGACAAGTGCTGGATTTTGTACAAGAAGACTAGAGTTGACTAAGGGACAACAGGGGGCTGGTTAATAACTGTGTGGTATCTTTGATTTTTAAAAACATGTTTAAAGTATAACAAAAATCCTTAAAATTAATGGGGTAAAGAGTTCCAGATTTCAGAACACAAATAATGACAATCTTGTAGGTGTGTGGTCACTAGGATCTACCAACAATTAACTGCAACTTCTGTCTCTCTCATTTGGTTTCCTCAAACTTAACCCTCATTTGCCAGATCATACACATAAAATGCAAATTGACCTATGTCATTTCCCATCTTAGAGCATTTAATAGCCTCCTATGGTCTACAGCAGAAAGGCAATGCTCCTAAACAGTGTTTAAGAAATTTGTACCTCTCCTGTGAAGTCTTTTTACCCCCTGCTGAATCCCCACTAGCTTCATGCTGAAACAATACCAAAATGCTTTATCTTCCCACAAACCCACGTCCCCCGCTCTGACTTGTATCCACTCTTTAAGAATAAGCAACGGGTTACTTTCACCAGCAGGAACCCTTCTCTGACTTCCCCCAAGCTGGGTTGGATGCCTGTTTTCCGTAATTCTGTTCCATGGTTCTTTGGGAACATATCCATCACTCTTCCACAACAATGTTTTATAATGTTCTATCTCTAGTTCCCCCACTAGACTGTTTCTTGAATTCAGTTTTTATATCCCAATGCCTATCACTGAGTACATAGTAAATGCTCAACAAGTATTTTTTAAGTTAGTTCTGAGAATGCTAATCTCACTAGGATTAAGAAGAGGAACCATAGAACAAAAAATTAGGTCCAATTTTCATTCTAGATTAATCTGCACCTGCCACAGAACTATCCCTTTACACACACACACACACCCCAAAGCATATATACTTCTGTCCTTACTCATAGTCAGGGTAGACAGTTGGCTGAAGAGTTTGATTTAGGAAGTTCCCCTTAACCCACTCCAAAATACCTTATCCCATTAGCTATACGGGGCAGCAAAATTTGCCACTCTAAAATGTGTCTCGGGCATGTAGATTACTTTAGGCTGATATTTTTAAGAAACAGGAGGCTCAAGAAGAAACTTTGACCTTTTCCCTAACTGCCTTAAAGAATTCAGATAGAGGACCTACTCCTGGAAGAGAGTTATCACCATAGATCACTACATTATGATATGAAGTAGGAGTGGTAGACAAGGAGGAACTTAGCCAAGTCTGTCTGTTAAAATTCCTCCCTGGAAAGATTTGTTTACCAAACATTTACTCTTTCTACTCTTTCTGTAAATTACCTTCCTTCCCTTTGAAGCCCTAAACCCCTATCCCTTTCTCCTTAGTCCAGAATGATATACATGTCTCATTTTGCCTAATTGTCTTTGGAATCTCTCATATTTATATGGATTCCCCGTACGTATGTAATTAAATTGTATTTTCTCCTGTTAATCTGTCTCATGTCAATTTAATTCTTAGACCAGCCAAAAGAACCTTAAAGGGTAGAAGACAATTTTTCCCCAACAGCTGCTATACTGCTAGAGAGGCCACCCCAAACTGTTCACATCTAAAAAGCTACCTCTCTGAGCATTCTCTTTTCAGACACAAACAATCCTAAAAGAGGTTGCTGAATTATGGCTGCTACCCCATTTAGATAGCCACTTTCCCACACACACTGACCCCACAGAGCCAGGAGCATCCAAGATCACAATTTGAGTGGAAGGTGACTAAAGGGAGGAGGAAGGCACTGTTCTGGAATCTGGGGCACTTCTCAGAAACACTGTCGCACAGAGATAAAGAGCATGACCTTTGGAATCAGGCAAGTCTAGTTTGACTTGTCTCTGACTCTTCTATCTCTGATTTGGACAGATTATTTTACCTCCATGAGTCTTGTTGTTTATAAGAGCCCACAGTCTCCTGGGATCATTGTGAAATTAAATGGTACAATGCTCATTGAGCTCTTCAAGTAGGTGCAAGATAGGCTCTCAGTTAATGTGAGTTATCACCCACACAACCGAAGTGGGTAAACCAAGAGCAAAAGACCCCTGGGAGAGAAAAACAGTAGACACTAAAGACAACTCTCAAATATTTCTCAATTGTGCCTGGAGACTTGTCTCATACAGTTCCCAGAATCTCTTTACAGAGGAATAGCTTCCCACACCTCCCAGGGGTAGCCTTAGCCTATCTCAAACAAAGCAATCCACCTCCTTTTCTTAACTTTTTCTGCATTTCCACCTATTATTCCTATTAACCATATGAAGTCTGGAAGGAACAAAGAATCTTTCCTTCCATAAGGTAAGAAATGGGGAAAAGGTCTAAAACCTGTATTTTAATATACTTACATACCCTCTTTTTTTTTTTTTAATTTTGTACACAAACCAACATTTTATTAGGGGTTATTCTCATCTGTAGAATGAAAATTCTATCTAATGAATTACCCAGGAGTTAGTAGTAATACTTTGAATCTTACTGGAGCCACTCTCCAACTGTATATAGAGTAACTACAATTCTAAACCCTTTTATTTTTTTATTATTTAAGTTTTTAATTTTAATCCCAGTTAGTTAACATACAGTGTTATATTACTTTCAAGTATAGAATTTAGTAATTCAACACTTACGTACTTCACTCAGTGTTCATAACAACAAGTACACTCCTTAATTCCCATCATCTATTTAAACCATCCCCCCCAGCTACTTCCCCCCTGGTAACCATCAGTTTGTTCTCTATAATTAAAGTTTGTTTCTTGGTTTGTTGCACTCTCTCTCTCTCTCCTTTTTTTTTTCCCCCTTTGCTTGTTTATTTTGTTTCTTAAATTCCACATATGGGTGAAATCATATGTTATGTTTATCTTTCTCTGACTGACTTATTTCTCTTAGCATATATTCTCTAGCTCCATCCATGTTGTTGCAAAGGACAAGATTTCATTCTTTCTTATGACTGAAAAATATTTCATTGTATATACTTACATACCCTCTTAATCACATACACTCATGTAATAAGCACATTGAGTGACATCTTCAAACACATGTCGATAAGCACAACCTGTACGGCAGAAATATCCCCTATACACGTCTGACTGGTTGCTATACAGATTCATGTGGAGGTGGTTGGGGAGGTGGGCAAACTGATTTGCTTTTAAGCCCTGAATCAGTGACTCTCAAACTTGGGAATGTAACTGAATCACCCGAAGAGCTTGTTAAAACACTTTGCCAACCACCAAGCACAGGGCCACTCAGCCTGCTACTGAACTCATTTTCATTGTGGTGGTATGCCTGGTTTTATTTTCTATATGGGTTAAAATAGAGACATTGTGTTCGCTTGAACTGCCAGTTAACACTATTCCCTATAGACAGAAATTCGGGAAAAGGTAGATTAGTCCTGAACACTTTCTGAAGTGGAATAGTAAATAAAAGACCCAAAAACCTGTGTATTGGGTGTACTATTTACAAGGAGGTCTTAAGCACTAATCTCACAAATCTCCACAAAGTAGTTTCTCACTAGATGACATTTGGAGCCTTGATGCTGTCATAAAAGTGTGTACCATGTTTAGGATCAATCAGCAAATTACGTTAAGCCAAAGAATAAAATATGGTTATGATGAATTACATTAAATATTTCAGTGTTTAAACATATAATCAACAAACCAATAGTATAACAATAAATATTTTTTAAGTCCTTACTATGTGTCTGGTGCTATGCAAAGCACCTTATGTGGATTATCTCACTTGTCCCAAACTCACTTTATGAGGTAGGTACCTTTATCTCCAGATGAGGAACCTGAGGGATAAAGATCCTAACAAAGTGGTCCCTGTGTCATTTCCATCTCACACCATTGGCCGCTCAGTAGAGTGGGTATTTTTCTGGTTCCCTCTTCTTTTTGTCCCACCTCTCAGCAAAATAGCAAAGAAAGGGACTGTCACCAACTCAGAGACTACTGTGGGCTCCTCGGCCGGAGCCTGGGCTCTGCACACCTCAGGGCTCAGCCCACACACGCACATGAGCCACCTCCCTGGCTGCATCACACCCCACCAGTGCCTTTCCTCTGGTCCTGCTCATCTCCAGAGCCCCTGAGACATGAGTCATGAGGGAGAGGGATGTGACACGATAACCAGAGAAAGAAAAGGGCCTTCTCCTCTGAGCCCGGCAAAACCTCTCTAGCCCAGACCATTGCAGAAAAAGCTAATCACGTATGATTTCCAGCATCCTTTTAGAATGATGCAATTGTATTATGCATGAAGGGACCTGCCATATACTTTATCTGTACTCAGCAATACTAAGACGGTGCCTGATAATGTGCTGATAGAGTATCTTGAAATCACCACAGTTCTTTGTAAGACTGCTTTTCTTAAGTCAATTGTTTCCCTGCCTCTGCCCTTGCACCTCAACACAGGAACCAAAATGATTCTTTTTAGAAGATAGGTCATGCCATCTTACTCTAAATAAAAGCCAAAGATGGAAACAAGTGTCCCTCCGGGGACGAATGGATAAAGAAAATACAGTGTGTGTGATATATAGAAATATTATTCAGCCGCAAGAAAGAAGGAAACCCCGCCATTTGTGACAGCATGAATGGACCTTGAGAGCATTGTGCGAGGTGAAATAAGTCAGAGAAAGACAAATACTGTATGATATCACTTGCACATGGAACTTTAAAAAACCGAACTTGGGCGCCTGGCTGGCTCAGTTGGTTAAGCGACTGCCTTGGCCTCAGGTCATGATCCTGGAGTCCCTGGATCGAGTCCCGCATCAGGCTCCCTGCTCGGCGAGGAGCCTGCTTCTCCCTCTGACCCTCCCCCCTCTCATGTGCTCTCTCTCTCTCTCATTCTCTCTGTCTCAAATAAATAAATAGAAATCTTTAAAAAACCGAACTCATAGGAACAGAACAGATTGGTATGGCCAGAGGTGGGGCTGGGGGGTAAGGGCAATGGGTGAAGGTGGTCACAAAGTACAAACTTCCAGTTGTAAGATAAGATCCGGGATGTAATGTACAGCACAGTAACTATAGCTAACAATACTGTATTGTAGATTTCAAAGTTGCTAAGACGGTAGATCTTAAATGTTCTCATCACAAGAAAATAATGTGTAACTATATGAGGTAATGGATGTTAAGTAAACTTTCTGTGATCATTTCACAGTATGTGTATGTGTCAAATCATGATGTTGCACATCTTAAACCTATGAGATAGTACATGTCAATTATATCTCAATAAGACTGGAAAAAGTTAAAAAAAAAAAAAAAGCCAAAGTTCTCAGTGGATCTTCAGTGGATCTTCAGTGGATCACCTGGGCAGCCTTAGAAAACCAGAGTCTCTGGGTTGAGGCCTAAGCTTGAGTCCTTCAAATCCTGATTCATATCCATGCTGCAAATCTGGGAGTTTTTGAGTAGCCAGTGTGGAGAAGCACAGTCCTACAGGATCTGACTTTGTGTTCCATCCCTCACCTCCTCACCCAACCCACTTCAGGCCGCGGGGCTGCTTGCTGGTTCCAGAATGAGAATCAAATTTAAAGCATATTCTTCTTTTGGGGGGTTTCGTTCCATTTTATTAAAATCAAGCACACTTTGCTGCTTTTTACACATGCAGGTTTGCCCATGGCTCAGCCATCACCTGCTGCAGGTCGTTGTTCAAACATCACCTTCGCAGGTACACTTACCTAACCACCCTCTCTGTGCTTCCCTCTCATCTTCTCTCTCCTCCCTCCTGACTTTATTTTCCTGTATAGCAACTGGGACTAACCAATATGTTTACTAATTCTTTTAAAGATTTATTTATTTATTTATTTATTTGAGAGAGAGAGTGGGGAGGGGGCAGAGGGAAAGAATCTTCAGGCAGACTCTTCGCTGAGCGCAGAGCCCAATGTGGGGCTCAATCCCACACCCCTGAGATCATGACCTGAGCCGAAACCAAGAGCCAAACACTCAACTAACTGAGCCACCCAGGCACCCCCATTTGCTAACTTTTAATTGTGTTTCTGCTGTACTCCTCTCCACTAGAATGTGAACTCCATTTGGGCAGGAATACTTGTGTGTTTTGCTTTCTTATATATCCCAAGATCCTAGAAGAGTATATGGTACACAGTAGGTACTAAATAAAACTTCTTTATGAAAATAATTTAGTAGGTAAACCCTATTTTCATAGCTTCAGCCTGGGCCTTTTTTGACAACTCATCACAAAATCTAAAATAATGAGAACCAGGGGTACCTGGGTGGCTCAGTCATTAAGCGTCTGCCTTCGGCTCAGGTCATGATCCCAGGGTCCTGGGACCGAGCCCCGCATCGGGCTCCTTGCTTGGCAGGGAGCCTGCTTCTCCTTCTCCCTCTCCCACCCCCCCTGCTTGTGTTCCCTCTCTCACTGTGTCTCTCTCTATGTCAAATAAATAAATAAAAATCTTTAAAAAATAAAATAATGAGAATCAAATTTAAAGCATGTTCTTCTTTGGGGGAGTTTCGTTCCATTTTATTAAAATCAAGCACAATCCCTAAGTTCCTCTTCTATGCAGAACACCACATAGTAAACTTCCATTTATTCAGAATGATCGGGGATAGCGTGCTCTGTGTACTGACAGTGACTGCATACATTCGTCATTCAGAGACTGTCAAATTTCAAAAAATCAGAGTACAGGGTGAAGCTCAGTTTAAACTTCCTTTAATAATTCAGAGACCACTTCAGAATTTTAGTGTGACTTGATATCATCATTGGGAATATTATTTGAGCTTTCTAGGTGAATGAGTGCTAGTCTCAGCGATGTTGCTGGTCATATGAGCAATGGAAGACAGGGTCTATCATCAAGGTCTACAGTCTAACTATGAAGATAGATCATAAGAACTAAATCGTCAGAAAACAAGTTATAAGGCAACATACCAATGAATGTTCCTTAAAATTACATAAATTTAGAACATAAATCCAGAACATAAATGGGTAATCTCAACAGCCTTCCCAGAGGAAGTGATTGGCAACTGGGTTTTTTGGAATTGAAGAGTAGAGATGGGGGGCACCTGGTGGCTCAGTCGGTTAGGCGTCTGCCTTGGGCTCCCCGCTCAGCGGGCAGCCTGCTTCTCCTTTTGCCCCGCCCCCCAGCTCATTGGCACCTGTGCACTCTCTCTCTCTCAAATAAATAAAATCTTTAAAAGAAAAAAAAAAAGAGTAGAGACGGCAAACAGATTGACTTACTAGACAGAAGCATGATGCTTCTGATTAAAACAACGTCCTGTGGGCGCCTGGGTGGCTCAGTTGGTTAAGTGACTGCCTTCAGCTCAGGTCATGATCCTGGAGTCCCGGGATCGAGTCCCGTGTCGGGCTCCCTGCTCAGTGGGGAGCCTGCTTCTCCCTCTCCCGCTCCCCCCTCTTGTGCTCTCTCTCTCTCTCTCACTCTCTCTCTCAAATAAATAAATAAAATCTTTAAAAAATAAAAAAATAAAAATAAAACAATGTCCTGTAAAGAGTGAGGGTTTTAGTAAATTTTTGACAGCATGGACCAATGAAGCTCACTTCCTAGTACCTTGTATCACAGATTAAACTCTATCAACGTTGGCATCAGAAAACTTTCTTCTTTTTTTTTTTAAGATTTTATTTATTCATTTGAGAGAGAGACAGAGAGAGCACAAGCAGGGGGAGAGGGAGAAGCGGACTTTCCGCTGAGCTGGAAGCCCAACATGGGATGCGGGGCTCGATTCCGGGACCTGGAGGTCATGACCTGAGGGGAAAGCAGAGGCTTAACCATCTGAGCCACCCAGGCACCCCCAGGAAACTTTCCTAATCAGGAGTCCATGAGTACTGGACAAGTCAAGATAAAGAGCAAAATTTTAGAACCAGTGATTGATGCAGTTAAAGTTATTAAGGGTTTGGCTATAAAGTAGCAAGTTTAAACAATGAGACTATGCCCGGTAGCATTTCTAGAATTTTTGCTTACTTTAAGAAAAAGCATAAAATAAACCAAGTAGGTTCCTTTCAAAGAGAGGAAAAACCAATTATTAAAATTTATTTTTGAAAGAACACTAAACTCTGTTATTGACAGTGTTCCAACAGGTAAATTAAGAAGCACAAAAGTTACATAGTAAGAAATCCAGCATATTTCTGATTTGGACCAAGAACACCTCTGAAGTTTCTACAAATCAATATACCTTAATTAAGCAACAATGAGCTTATTCAAAAGTTAGTTATTTCAGAGCGAATCATATGACCTATTTCCTTAACATTCTTAACCTTAATTAAATTCCTTTTTCTTTAATAAAAATATCATATAACTCGAGTTAATTACAAAAGTTTTCATTGTTACTCAATATATGAGAATTAAATGATAATTTTTTTGAGCAGATGAATAAATTAATTTTTCCAGGCACATATCTTTATTAGTTTCCCTGATTGAAAAGTTGGCAGGTTGGGAGTTTCCAACCAAGTTGTACTTCCCAATGAAAATAACCATGTGAACTCCAGAAATTGCCTTCTCAGGCTAGGCTTCCTGACCGCGGGGTCTCCTTTTGGAGGCTTACTAATGACAATACAGCATTTGAAAACTTCTGAATTGTCCTTCTTTCTCTTAATTTAGAACAGGAGACAGAGAGGATGGGGGACGGGGAGGAGAAATTTGTGGTGAAAAGTAAATGGAATCATTTTATTTAGAAAAAAATCATGGACTATAAAATGTTCTGAAACATTTTCTCATATGTAATGTAGTGTAAATTTGTTTTGTATAAATCTACCGTCTCTTTCAGGATGATGAGTTAACCCACCTCTTTTAATCCTAGAAGAAGTCTGGAAAATGCAATCGGATTTTTTTCTTTTTTGAGTCATCTCCAGTAGGCTGTCATTAATTCACTTCTTATGTGTGTTGCTGTTGTTTATTTGCATGGGTTTTCTGGTTTCAAAATAAAACTTGTCTCAGATGCAGCTGTCCTGGCTTGTTGTTTGAATCTTTGCACATTCCAATAGCATTTTCCTCTGGAATGTTGAATTTAATGAATGAAAGACCAGATGTTCCAGGTACCTTCAGCCTGAGTTGAGAAGGGCATATATGGCAGGGCCTCAATACCTTTTCAGATAGTTAATAAATTAGTATTCATGTCAACTCTTCAAATTTATTGTCCTTTAAATATAAGCTTAACATGTTCTCTTAAAGAAAAATTTATGGGGCGCCTGGGTGGCTCAGATGGTTAAGCATCTGCCTTCGGCTCAGGTCATGATCCTGGAGTCCCGGGATCGAGTCCCGCATCGGGCTCCCTGCTCGGCGGGGAGTCTGCTTCTCCTCCCTCTGACCCTCCTCCCTCTCCTGCTCTCTGTCTCTCATTCTCTCTCTCTCAAATAAATAAATAAAATCTTTAAAAAAAAAAAAAAGAAAAATTTATGATATCTTTCAAAATGTTATCAGATCCCTTCAGAGACAAAATGACTTCATTTATATCATCTGATAATATAAAAAGTCACCATAAAGGTGTTCTACTATAGGGGCGCCTGGGTGGCTCACTCAGTTAAGCATCTGACTCTTGGTTTTGGCTCAGGTCATGATCTCAGGATCGTGGGAATAAGTGGATTGCTTTATAGACAATTGTTAATAAAATGTATACCATAGTAAAAATGCCTACAAACTAGAAAAGCTCTTAAAGAGTTGGTAGACCTGAGTTGTCACGCAGATTCTATTACCAACCAGCCTTGTGACCTGACCTCTCTGAACCTTCCTCATAGAATTAGGATGATCAAATTATGACCATTAATGTTAAGACAGCATTGAAAATCATAAAGTGCTATTCAAATACTGTATATGATATTTTTAACCTTGTTAGATTGAACTGTAACACAGATACAGAAAAGTGAATAATCATATTATCTAAATTTCAGTTTAGTTTCTTCCTTTCTAGTCATTATACTTTAATTTTTTCCTTCTCACTTTATTGTGCTGCCAAAACCTCCAGGAAAATGTTGAATAGAATTTTCATCATGAGTGAGTGTTATGGTGGACTCTTAAAATAGACTCAAGATTCTCTAGATGAATTTACGAAAGATCTGATTTATGTCTTTCATAAATGTTTAGTAGAGCTGCCAGTCAAGCCATCTAAGACTTTAGTTAGCCCAACTATCTCTCCTTTGAAGATAATCTGTCTGTTTTTTTTTTCTTCCCTGTGCTTGCCTTTAAGACTTTGTTTATGTCACTGGTCTTCTGCTGTTTCACTATAATGACTTTAAGTGAAGGTTTGGTTTGGTTTTGTTTACCTGGCTAAGGAATCTATAATCTGTGGATTATATCTATGAAAGATTGTATCTTTCATCAGCTCTAGGAACTTCTCAACCATTATTTCTTTAAATATTACTCTTTCCTGTTGTCTTTCTCCTCTCCTTCTAGAACTCCAATTAAATACAAGTTAGATCTTCTCTAGGCATCCTCTGTATTTCTAGTTCTCTTTCTTCCTATTTCTCCATGTTGGTCTCAGGATAATTTCTTTTGACCTATTATACAGTTTACCAATTCTATCTTTAGCTGCTTTTGATCTAGTATTAAAACCATCCACTAAGTTTAAAATTTTCACTTATGTAATTCATCTACTTCTGGTAATTATATTTAATAGTTTCAAATCTGCCATGATTGCTCTTCTCAGTTATCTCTGTGCCTGGTTATCTTTGACCATGTACTGCATTTGTATTTATAGAAATAATTTGAGGCTTAAAGGGAAGGCACTTTTCTCCAGGAAGGATTTGTGCTTGCTTCTACTAAGAGTGACATGCTACCAACCCAAGACCACCTTGTACCAAATTCAATGTTAAATTCCTGAAGATCAAAAGGAATTCAAGCTGACCAGAAGATTTCAATAGAGCTGGTTGTCTCACTTGGGGTTTGCTCCAAGTTTGAGATCTCAGCTTATGGTAGGTACCATCACTGGTCTGGCTCCCCATCTTGAGCAAGCTCTAGACTTTGACATTTGTCTTTCAGGTCCTCAAGTCTGTTAAAATGAGTCTGTTCTAATTTTCCAGGATCACAAAATGACCTCAGGCAAAATTGACTTCTTTCTTGCTTTCTTTTCATTGTCCTTCCATGTTTGACCTGACCGTTTCTTACTGTTCTGTCATCTCGTCAATGTTTCAAGTAGATCTTTTAATTATTGTATCCCCTTTTAGTTGTTTTCAGCTGGGAGTTTGTAGACATTTTGACAGTTCACACCTAACACTTCATCATGTGTCCCCTAAAAACAAGGACTTTTTTTTTTAAGATTTTATTTATTTATTTGACAGAGACAGAGAGATAGCTGGAGAGGGAACACAAGCAGAGGAAGTGGGAGAGGGAGAAGCAAGTGCCCCAAAACAAGGACTTTCTTCCACATCCGAAACAATTATCACTCTGAAGAAAGTTAATACTGATATAATACCATAATCGATATAGAATCAATTTTAAATTCCTAATCATCCCAATAATACCTTTTATAGCTTTTTTTTTATAGACTTGCTATCCTTTTCTCTTATCCAGAATCTAATCAAGGATCATGCATTATATTTGGTTGTCATGTCTGTTCCTTTTTATTTTAAAAATGAATGACTAGGAGAAGATCTGACCAGATACAGACATACAAACAATGATTTGGAGTGTGAATAGGAACGTAAACTTTTTAGTTCATATTCTGCTGCATTGTTTTAATTTTTTTCAGTGAGCATGTACAACTTACATAATTTTTAAACCAAGATATTTTTTAATGAAGGACTACACTTTTAAATAATTAATGATGTTCATGAAATTCATGATACTTCTGCTTAATATTTTTTCTTACTATACTACATATTCCCTATTTAGTTAAATGTATGTGGCTTTTTTGTGGCAATACATTGGACAATGGAAATTCTGAAAACAATTGTTTTATCTTTCACAATATGATTATCAATTTACTTTGTTTTTTCTAAAAACTAGGGCCACCAACTTTTAAAACACCCAAAGAAACCATTGGTACTAAGTCACAATTTATTTGAAAGACAAAATTAAACAATTTTAGGGGACTTCAGGAGATTATGTCCATAGCTGCTCTAATATTTTGTGCTAAAGTAGCCACTGTTCTATATATCTCTGAGATTATGCATGTTATTCCTTGGAAATGCATTTTCTTTAGGGGTAAGACATGTAGTTTTAAAATCAAAGACATCATTTTAAATCAAGATTCTACTACTTACTACATGTACAACCTTGAAACAGTCATTTAAGCTCTTTGAACTTAATGTTTCTTATTTATCAATTGGAGATTATGGTATTTACTCTTCAAGGTTATTCTAGGGAAGAATTCAAATGTGAAAGACATTTTACAAAGTCTAGGACACACACAAACACAAAGGAAAGCAAATTTTTCTCATTTCTAATTTTTCTCATTTCAGGAGCAAATCCCATACAATGATATTATATTCTCCCACCTGACAGAGCCTGTTTGAGAATTTTGAAGATAATCTCAGCTAGAAGGATTAATTCCATAACTGGCTAAATACACTCCTTCTACTTATGTTGTTTTTTAATTTAAAAAAATATGCTTAGCTCCATTATTACTATCAATCATAACTTTTCCTTAAGGGTTTGCTTAAAGAATTTTTTTCATGCTAAATTCGTGCTAAATGAATATAGGGATTTTTTTTCCTTGACTGAACAGCAAACCAAACATTTTTATGTATTTCACACAAAACAGAAAATGAAAAGTATCACAATGGAAGGAAGAAACTATGTTAAGACTGTCTGATTTTAGTGGAAATTCTCATCTATGAATATAATATTGGTTTGAAATATTTAATTCTGGTCAAGAGAAAATAGTAATTACACTGGTGTCTATTGTCAGCTGCCATTATAATTCACATCAGAAAGGAAGTTAATAAGACTGATGATGCAGTGCAAATTAAAGGGAAATTATATCTCCTATACCCAGGTTTTTGCTAGATAAAAATGAAGCTGAGTAAACTAGATAATGTCTTTGCTAGATAAAGATGAAGCTTCTGGATGAAGATGAAGGATTTTTTTATTTTTTTTTTTTTACTGCTGAAAAATTTTGGTCTCTAAGTATTAACATTATAGGAATAGTATCTTGTATAGAACTAGGAAGAGAATAAATTGAGGATAGATCCTGTAATTCTGATAATTTGTGAGTGAATCAAGGAAGAGGAATCCATTCTAAAATGTCTATGTGCTAATAATTACTCTGATTAAATTTTTAAGCCCTTATCTATATGTTTGACTTGAGGGAACTAAAATGCACTATTTCCCTCACATGTTAGGAAAAATCAGACAGAATAGCTTTGATCAGTAAGCCATGTTGGCTGAATCATTGACACAAGATTGCCTAGAGTCAGATAATCTTGATTGTAGAACTGGTTCTACCAATAACTCTGACCTTGAGCAAATTGCTTAGTTTCTGCACAGGTAAAATGAAGAAGTTGTATGAAATGGTTTTTAAAATCCCTTCCAGTTATAAAATTCTGCAGTTCTGTGGATTATCCTAAAATTCAATACAGGACTGAAAGTGACTCTTTTTAGGATCATTCTCTTTCCTTCAACCTCTTCCTGACTGAATGTTAGTCCTTGAGAATAGTTTCTTGTTATGCAACAGAACTGTTTGTCAGTCTCAGGTCTGAAACCACGTCACCCCCCACTACCACATTCACCCCACTCACCCCATCCCACTCCACCCCCTCCACTGACTTGGGTTAAAAGTCAGACCCAATGTCAGACCAGGGGCTCTGGCAGGGAATTAAGGAGACAATGACAGGGAGAAGTGGGTGGAAGGCTGAAAGAGGGTGGAAGGAGTCAAGACCCAGGATCCTTAGCTTCAAGGCCTACGTCATTGGGGTGGAATGTTCCAGACTTTGCATCCTGCTGCATGAAAAGGAAAGATCCTGACTTAGTCACCCAAGTACATTGGATGCACCTTGGCAAAAATGAACCCATGCTTGGGAAGTTTTGCCATGAGCTAACCAGGGTAGAGACTGAGTGAGGACAAGAGGCCACCTTCCCCTCACTCCCGAACTCATCATGAGTAGGGTTAACTGGCAAAGGTCCACAGTGGGGTTGGCCAGAGCCACATCTCTGTGGGACAGTGGGGGCTCTTGACAGGGTGGTCAGCAACCATAGAAAATCACCAAAGACACCAGTGGAAAAATCTCTGGCATTTGAGACAACCAAAACCAGAAGGCATGGCAAGAAGCCAACAGTTACAGTTTAACCCCAAAGGGCATTTGAGTTCTCTCTCCTCTAGTGGACAGTAACAGGGAAACTACAATAATCTGGGGGTGGGGCGTGGGCAGTGGGGGAAGGCTGCTAATGAAGTTCCAGGTTCTTGGGACCATTGTAATTTAGAGTATTAAGGTAATTATAATCTTATTTATACATTGAGGTTGTTGAAGGCTGCTCTACATAGATTGTGTTTTCAACTTTTGAAATTTCTTACAATGAAGGCCAGCAGGAAGTTAATAAGAGGATGAAATGGTCATTTCTGCATATTACCCTTAAATATTCATCAAGAAAACATGGTCATGTTCTTACAAGAACCCTAACTCAATGAATGCCAGTCCACATTTTAAAATCTCCTTTTATTTATTTGCCTTATCACCTGAAAGTTGTTCTGTGTCATAAGAACTGTATCTTTATTTGAATGTTTCCATATAATATTCCATCTTCAGTCATGTACATTGTGACTAAAAAGAGTGTTATGTATTCAAGAAATACTTGTCAGCAAACACTATATTGAACATATTAACATTCTTTGAAATCTTATTTTTACAATTTCAAAACAAATCACTTTTATAAAGCTATTACATGAAGTAGTCACTGAGCCACTGTTTGGGAAAACGGAAAGAAACTTTCAAGGATTAAGGCATATTTTCCCATTATATTCATATATAATTTAATACAAAGCTGTAAGTGCCATTTGTAAAACAGTTTTGACTAAGACGTATAAAAGGAAACTTATTTTCAAATCCAAGAAGGAAATCATTTTGGCACATATCATGTCTTAAAGTTGTGTATGTTGCTAACCCATCAGCTTCTCTGAATTTGCAGCCTATTCTGTTTCATACAGTCACTCAAAGATCTGCCCAAGACAGGCTCCAGAGCAGATACCATCATTCCCACAAATGCTGGCAAATTATGATCATATGTATATGTGCATATTTTATGTGTGTATGTGTGTGTATACGTATACATTATACACACAAATATATAGGCATATATTATATATATACATATAAATAAGAAGACACATTTTTTAATCTGAAAAGGCATACATCAAAATGTTAATCGTGGCTAATTCTAGGTCTAGAATTATTCAGTAAATTTTATGTTTTTTCAGCTTATTTTCCAGTGTTCCAAAATGGCCAGGTACTACTTGTGAAATAGAAATATTTATTAAAACACTCTAGATGAATATTTTGTGGTTTGGAAACATGTTCATAATGAAGGGTGACTATTCTGACAGCAAACTTTCAACTTCAGGAAGTATAATCGATGAAGGGTCTCGCCTGCTGTGCTCTGAAATATCGTAACATTTGTCCCAAGGCCACTCTCTCTGTGTCTGCTCCCAGCCAGTGACAACCTGACAGGGTGACAAAGACATGGGACTCCTCTGATGGCCAATTTTTATGCAAGGACTCCCTCAGACACTTATTGAACTTTCCCTAGACTACATGGCATGGCAGACCCAACCTCCTGTCCCTCTCTCCTTCACTGGACACCACGGTCTGATGCCTTGCCCAGTTCCTCCCAGCTCCCCCCCCCATTTTCTCTTAGAGGTGTTTTCCTATGAAATTCATGTGTATTTAATCCTATCTTGGTGTCTGGGGGCACCTGGGTGACTCAGTCAGTTAAGCATCTGCCTTCGGCTCAGGTCATGATCTTAGGGTCCTGGGACCAAGCCCCGGTGTCAGGCTCCCTGCTCAGCAGGGAGTCTGCTTCTACCTCTGCCCCTCCACCTACTTGTGCTTGCTCTCTCTCTCTCTCTCTCTCTCAAATAAATAAATAAAATCTTTTAAAAAAATCTTATCTAGGTGTCTACTTCTAGCAGAACCTGAAATAACACAGGCTACAAAACAATATAGCACATTATTATATTTTGGTTGAAGAAAAAATACACATGTGCATATATGTGTATGTGTGTGCACGTGTGTATACATTACGTATATACACATATATCTAGGTGTATTTGTAATAGAAAAAAGTAGGACGAGTGGCTCTCTCGGGATAGAACGAGTATATATGGGCAATTTTTGGCTTGTCTGTATTTTCTTAAATTTCTACAATAAGTAGGTATTACTGTGTAATATAAAAAAGCAAACCTTTACCTGTTACTAATTCAGTTGAATCAGTGACAGAGTCATTTATACCTAATTTTACACTTTACCAGATTGGTTAAAGAATCCATCCGTTTGTTCATTTCTTCACAGAAACATTTGCTATGCCTGCTCTGTGTAAGCCCTGTGCTAGGGTCCATGGCAGGTACAAGGGTAAAGAGGAATCAGCGAAATGAAGGAAGCAGGAATCTGAATGGAGAGGAGTGGACCTTGGGAAGTGCCCTGAGAAAGGCACAAAGCAAGTGTTAGGATGGTGAAGAAAGGACACCTGTCTGGAGGACCAGGGAGGTTGGTACAGAGGTGGCATTTCATCTAGACCCTGAAGGAACGGGCAATTTTTTTTTCTTTTACTTTGGAATTTTATTAAAACAGTCTCAACTGTTTGGATCACAGTTTGGGAGTGCTTTAAAGTTTGAGCCCCAGTTTTTTGTACTCTCTCATACGTCCTGGTGCAGGTAACATTGTTCATGGTACTTTCCACCCCCACTTTTCCCATCCACCAACTTTCTCCTTCTAGGGGTCTCCTTGCCAGCCCAGGCCTGCACCTGAATCAAGGAGTCATTATCTAAGGTTACTGTACTCTCAGTTTTCTGGCCAGCTAGTGTGGTTTCTTCAAATTCTTCTCTCAGCTTAAAGAAGATCTCATTAATTCAATTTAATTTAATTTTTTAAGTAGGCTCCACACCCAGGGTGGAGTGAAACATGGGGCTTGAACTCACGACCCTGAGATCAAGACCTGAGCTGAGATCAAGAGTCAGACGCTTCACCAACTGAGCCACCCAGGTGCCCCAAGATCTCATTAATTCGAAAGATGCTTTTGGTTTTTATAAAAAAGTGATCACATCTCCATTTGTACCAATGGGCACAGTGGGTTTTACCAGACAGCCTAGTTTCTTGCTGGCTTTTCCTATTCCTTCAGTAACAGAAGTCTGAGCATCCAATCTTCAAGTATCTGTTTCAGTTGGATCAACTCTCTTTTTGGAGCTTCAAATGTTGGGCATATCCTGGTACATCAGAGGCAGACATTATAAAACAGGTCCCTTTTTGATAAGTAAAAATGGGGAAAAATGGTAGGCACAAGAGCAAAAGGCTAGGTCCCAGTGCTCTACCTTCAGCTCATGGAAGCAGTCGACTTTACAAATTAATAACATGCACCTGGTTTCTCTGTGGAAAACAGCACAGCTTTACCATGATCAGGAGCTCACCAGATTTCTCATCATTTCACCTAAAGGCCTAGACTCATTTGTTTCAAAGTGGCTTAGTATGGTAGTCTTTCCAGATTCGGAAACACCCGTGAAAATGTTGAAAATTATTTTGTCACGAACAGAACATCTTTCTTCCTGTTCAAGTATAGTTCTGAAATGTTGATGATTAGTGGGGTGGAGTTGGGGCAGGAGTGTACATTACTAACATCATCCAACGTCAAGTTCTGCTACCTGAGCCCACAATGTCCCTCTGGCTCACCACAAGTTTGCAATTCACATACTGCAATCGCCTGTGGCCTTGAATGTATTTCCTTTTTCTAAGAGTTCTATCCAAATCTCACAAGACCGTCCAGACTCGGAACCAGTAAACGTATAAAAGCACCTCCTAATCACTTCCTTATCTCCAACGTCCTGCCTGTTCTTTGTTGTTAATAGATGAGCTGTTAGAAACTAAGAATCTTGACATCACGTGGAAAGGAAAGTAGTTCGAAGAAAAAAACAATAGAACACAAAGTTCAATGAAATGCTGACTTTGAGTGTAACATAGACAAAGCAGTTATTCATAAATCTGAGGTAACATTCTTTTAGATTTTATTTAAAGAACTGCTATAGTAGCTGAAACTGGAGTCTACAAGTATTTCCTTAACATGTCATTTTTCCCCCGATTCAGATACATAAACTTATTATTATAAAGTTCTTCGGCATTCATAAGGTTTTCCATTTTATAATAGCAAGCATTTCAACGTTTATTTTGGAAAAAATGCTTAGAAAATGTCGTGAATTTTTCTAGTAAGTAAACCAATCATTAGGTCTAGGAACATGCAGAGTATCCATCTAGGGCCTCTCCTCACCCACAACCACCCCCCGCTGAAATGTCAAAAGTTAGTTTTCTTTCTGTTTTTGAATTTATATAGGAATTTTGCTTGATGAGAAGGTAAGAGGAAGGGAAAGAAGAGGGGGTACTCTTCTATAGGTCTATAAAATTCGGACGAAATTGTCTTACTGAAAACTTACTATGTGCTTGGCGTCACATTTCTTCTGGGCTTCTCCAGGGCAAGGAAGCAGAGAGGGAATGCCCGCACTCTGCGTACACAGACATATGAAGCCCGGAGAGACCACACAAAGTTTATTATCTGAATTTTGTCATTTGTAAACTTTTTGAGAATAAGAACTCCTTTTTAATCGAAGTGTCTTAAAAGGTGGCCCTCTACACAACAGCAATTATACTTTTGTCTGTTTTATTTTCAGACCATACTTGGGACCTTTGTGAAATCACTGACTCTTTACAATCACCCCACAGTCCCCAGAGGACATCCCCTCCTCCTGCCCCAAACTCTGAGGCTGAGACACAGGTCTTTTCTGTTCATTGATGAAAAGCATTGGGAGTCACCGAGCGATTCTGTTGCAAATATGATAAGCATTAGGGCCCTGAGTCTCAGAAAAGAGTGGGTTGAATTAAGGATTTTCAGCCACCTTAGTACAATAATGGCGGCAGAGTGGAGAGGACTTAATGTCCAGATACTAGTGCAAATAAGATCAGGTTCAGCAAGGATGGGAGAAGAGTGACAGGGGCAAGGGGAGGAATTCTATGGCACCCTAAATCCTGATTTATGTGGAAATTTACACACGTTGGGCAAGATTAAGGCAGGATGGCAAACCAAGGAAGAGGCAAACTCTCTACCTCTCTCCCATTCCACTACACCCCCAGCCCTGCCAAAGAACCTACTGCAAATTAAGGCCAATGCTGCTCAGACTTTTTGTCTGCTGCCCTGTCAAGATTCCTTTTTCTTCAATTCTTTTTCACCATCGTGGAATGAGGTCAGTACTCTGTGATTGTCATTTCGTTCCAAATTCTTGAAATATTTTATTATTTACAAAAGATTTCCCTACTGACTTAGGACAGGAAAAAATATGAATGTGCAAACCCTGAGAGTCCCAATAATAAAAATTTCAATTGTCATGGCTTTAGTTAAGCAAAGATTATTCCTGAAGGACTTTTGAAGGAAAATATTTAGGAAACGTGGTTTAATGTGTTTGTTTTTATTGAAGAGTTTTATTTTGTTTGTATGTGTATAAGTAACATATTCATTGTTTAAAATTTAGAAAAATACCACCAAAAAAAGTATAAAAAATAAAATGAAGATTGTATCTAATGTCACCACCCAATGTTATATTTTGAAGTTTATCTTTCCAGATTTTTTTCTAAACATACCCACATTCAGGCATGTGCCCACAGTTTTAAATGTGATCAGAGTATTTTTCATAATCTGGCATGCAGTCTATCTACCTTTTTCACTCTTTATAATATTGTGGCATCTTTTAGTTTCAAGGTATATAGATCTACATTATCCTTTTTAATCATTGCATTATATTCTATTGTGTCAAAGCACCAGCTCATTACTTACTAACATATACCAAGGTTGTTTTCTATTTTTTTACTATCATAAAGAAGGTTGAAGTAAACATCCTTGAACATACATCTTCAAATATATGTCCAATTATTTCTTCCTAGGAGCAGAATTGTTAGGTCAAGCAGTTTTCGTATTTAAAATTCCAATACATGTTGTTAAACAGCCTTGTGGGATGCTTATACCAATTCTACTCCCACTCCTAGGCTATAAAAATACCTCTGTCTCCACTGTGCCAAGGCTGGGGTTTCTCTTTTTTTTAAATTGTAGCATTAATCAACAACAAAAAATTAAATCTCATTGTTTTTGAGTGCAATTGGCTATGGAAAATGAATTTATTTTCTTATATTTATTGACCATTAGCAATACTTCTAAAAATAATCTATTTATGACCTTTGTCCATTTCCTGCTGGCCTGTGGGGTTTTCTCCTTATGATTCCTAATAACCTTTTGTATGTTAGGGATAGTAACATTAGTCTGTAGAGACTCTAAATTCTGTGAGGGCCAAGACCATCTTCAATACCACACAGCCAGCATTTTAGTGTGATGCCTGATGCAGGGCAGACCCTGCCCATCATATATGTTGTAAGTAAATTCTCCCAGTTCATGTTTCTCTTCATATTTTCTTAAGAATGTTTTTTCTATCCGAAAGTCTTTAAGCTTCATATAGTAAAAATCTATCGATATATTCCTTATGATAGATGAATATTTGAGTCATGTATTTCCCATAGGAAAATTATAAAAATAACAACAAACATTTACATACACACTACATGTGTCAAGAACTGTTGCAAACACTTTACATATGCTCATTCATTTAATCCTTGGAACAAGTCTTTTGTCCAGTAGAGTATGTCCCAATCTGCTCCCCACCTAATTACTCATCCTTTTAAAAACTATTCTGGCTATTCTTCTCAATTGATCTCATTAATTTTAGTAAGCAATGCTTTCACATTTTTCTAAATCAGAAAGAGGAGGAGGGACAAAAGGAGATTTCTTGCTCACTCCCCTTTACTTCAACTGCCCTCATTTTCCTCCCCAGTGCTTGTGTGTGATTTTCCCTTTCCTTTACACAAATTGTAGCATGATATACACACTATTCTGCATCCTGGTTATTTGATTCACTTAGTAAAATATCCAAATCCTCTTTAAAATCACTTTGTCAGGGCACCTGACTGGCTCCTTTGGAAGAACATGCAACTCTTAATCTCGGGGTCATGAGTTTGAGCCCCATGTTGGGTGAAGAGATTACTAAAAATAATAAAGAAACCAAAAAAATAAAATAAAATCACTTTGTCAACTTTTGATCGTGATTGAGTTAAATTTATAAGCTTGGGGACAATTTTCATCTTTAAAATATTGTCTTCCCACTCAAGAATATATTATTTCTGTTTTTTTCTGATTTTCTTTTGTGTCCTTCAGTAGTTTTTAATTTTCTTCTTATAAATCCTATATATTTCTTACATTTATTTCTGAATAGTTGGTCTTTTCAATCTTTCTTTATCCGATAGGCCGAAAAAAAATGTCTCCTTTGTTTTTTTTTAACTTGTATTTACGTTATTACCAATGAGGTAATACATTTTCATACATTTATTGATCATTATAGTCTCTGTAAGTTGAACTTCTCATCCTTATACATCTGAATTATAGAGAAAGCTTGAGAGGGTCCCCAGGACAACTAAAATAATTGTTCAACACATTAAAAATCTAATTCACCATTCCCACAATGCAGTTTCTCCACCTTGTTTCTCTGTTTCTGTTAATAGGATGATAATTCTCCGTTATTCAGGCTCAGAATCACATCACCTTCTTTGATAACTTTGTTCCTCTTCACCCCCATCTTATCTCATTTGCCTAAAGTGATTTTTAAAAATCTACTGTTGCAATTTCTCTTGCTTCTGACTCTTCCTTTTCATTGCCACAGGTTTCTTCATTTTCTCTATCCCTTTACCCAGAAATAGTCAGCTTTCTGGTCTCCCCACCTCCCTCTCCCCTTCCGGTACCTGAGAGAATAGACAAAGGGCAGACCAATTATATTCCGTTGTTCATAAAATTTGAATGGTATACCACTGCCTCCTGTATTTGTCTCCTACCACTATCCTACTTTTTTCCTACAGCTCAGCAAAACCAAACTACCTAGTATTCCCAAAATATTCTCTATGATTTTCTGACTATACTTTTTCTTCTGCCATCGCATGCACGGAAATGCTCTCCTTTTTTTTTTTTTTGCAAACCCATTGTTTCCTCAAGGCTCTGAAACATCATCTCCAAGAACCTTTCCTGTGATCTCCAACTCCTCTGAACTCCCAGAGTAACTTTGTTTCTCTTAAACTACTCACCCTATTATTATCACCACTATAAATTGTTTAAGCAAAGAGAATATGTCTTATATGATGATATGATGAAAAAAATCCTGGGATATGTGGTCAGAGGATCTGTTGAAAGCCTCACTATTCACTTACTAATTGTTTTAGATGGGGTACGTCATTTAACTCTTACCTTAAGATCTTTAGTTGTGAATTGGTGGTGGTACTAATAATGTATATAACAAAAGAAGCTGTGAAGAACAAAGAAGATAATGTATGTGAAAAAAACTGTAAATTGTAAAGCACTGTATAATAAATATTGGCTTAGAATTGATACATTTAGTGTGCCTTGAGTTCCTACCCGTTTGCACATCACGCAATGTATTAAGGTGCCATATTCCATATAAGATAGTAGGAATAATTTGTAATAAGATTTTGCATCACAATCTAGTCTCAAAAATAGAAACTGTCATTATTAAGTGGTTGAGAAAATAACAGACTTTTTAAACACTGGTTTTATTAAAGGTAAAGAAGAGCCTTAAAAATACTGAGCACCCATGCCCACGTTAAAGATAGGTGACTGTTGTTACAGATTGTAAACAATTGCTAATCATGCTGACAGAAATCTTTCTGAATGACACATATTTCTATTAAAGAGTCTATGATACATGATGACAGGGAGAGATAAAGATGAGATTAGCCGTTCTAACTCCTGTTTTCAGGTCTAGTCCTGAAGCAAAGAATAGCTGAGTAAATGAAGAAGACTGTTGATTTCCCAGGACTTCATTGTTATTATTTTCCTGAAATAAATTTTTAAATTGTTCATGGTAACAGTGTCTGGTGCTTCTCCCCACAGTGGCATCACACAACACATACATACCGTATTTCATACACATAAGAGCATGTGCACATAAAGCCACCTTATTTATCCTAAAAGAGATAAGACAAAAATGGATGAGTGATTCTCTTCCTTCATATCACTATCTTCTTTGCATGAATTTGTAATCCCTTATCCAACACTCTGACTCGGAGCAAAAGACCTTGCCTTCCGCATATCTGAAAGGTTGGAGAGCCCTACAACCTTTCTACTGTTCCTCTCTCTCTCTCTCTTTTTTTAAGATTTATTTATTTATTTTAGAAAGAGAGAGCATGAGCGGGAGGGGTAGTGGGGGAGGGAGAGAGAATCCGAAGCGACCTTCACACTGAGCACAGAGCCCAACACAGGGCTTGATCTCACGACCCTGAGAGCACAACCTGAGCAGAAACCAAGAGTCGGACACTTAACCGACTCTGCCACCCAGGCTCCCCTGTCTCTCTCTTTCTGAGCTTAAGTTCTCTACATTGTCATCCATATTTCTTCATTGTTGTAAATGTTTTTATTGAAGTAAAAAATATATTCAGTAAAGTGACAAACTCACACTTAATTTTAGTTGTATAGCTCAATAGATTTTTGCATATGTTTGAATCCAAACAATCACCAGTTAAAAAACCCAGATCAAGATGTGGAACATTTCTTGTACTCCAGTAAGCTTCCTCATGACTCCCCACAATCAAACTCCTTACCCAGTGTCCTCTAGAGGTAACCACTAGTCTGACTTTTATCACCATCAATTAGTTTTGCCTGTTCTTAAACTTCACGTGTATGGAATCATACAATGTGTACTCTTGTGTCTAGCTGTTTTCTCTTCCCAGAATATCTATGATACCTATTTTGTTAATCAGTAATTCATTCTTTTTACATATGTAACAGCTTTATTAAATATAATTCATATGCCATAAAATTACCCCTTTCAAAGTACAAAATTCAGTGGGTTTTGGTATATTTAGAGTTATGAAACCATCACAATATATAATTTTAGAACATCTTTATCATCCCCACAAGAAACCTTATACCAATTAAGTCACTCCAAATTCCTCCCCTTTCTCCAGCTCCTGGTAACCATTAATCTACTTTCTGTCTATGGATTTGCCTATTGTGGACTGTTCATATAAACAGGATCATACAGTATGCAGTCTTTTGTGAGTGGCTTCTGTCAGTTAGCATAACGTGTTCAAGGTTAATCCATGTTGTAGTATGTATCAGTACTTCATTCCTTTTTATTGCCAAATGCTATTCCATTGATGGAAATACCACATTATGTTTATCCTTTTACGGGCTTTGGAGTTGTTTCTACTTTTTGGCTATTATGAATAATGCTGCTATAAATATTTATGTACACATTTTTGTGTGGACATATATTCTCATTTCTCTTGAATATATTCTTAAGTTTCTAATTTTTATGAAGTCCAATTTACCTGTTTTTATAAGTGACAAAAGAAATAATAGTAATTATGGAGGCTGTCAAGTTCAAAATTCTATAGGATGAGCTGGCAGGCTGAAGACCCAGGAAGAGCCAATGCCACAGTTTTAGTTCAAAAGCCGTTAGGCTGGAGAACCAGAAAGAGCTGATGTTCCAGTTCAAGTCAGAAAGCCATCTGCTGGAGAATTTCTCCTACTTGGGGGAGAGTTGGTCTTTTATTCTATTCAAGCGTTCAATGATTGGATGAGGCCCATCCACATTATGGCGGGCAATCTGCTTTACTTAAAGTCCACCAATTTAAATGTTAATCTCATACAAAAACACCCTCCCAGAAACACTCAGAATAATGTTTGACCCAGACAAGTGACACATAAAATAAACTAACACAGTTGGGTCATAGAGAGGGCATATGTTTAGCTTTAGTAGATACTGCCAAAGAGTTTTCCGACATGGATAAACCAATCTACACTCCCATCTGTATGCATGAGAGTTCAGGTTGCTCTCTATCTTTCTTTGTCAACACTTGGGCACTGTCAGTCCTAAATTTTAGCCATTCTGGTAGGCAGGTAGTGATTTGTAATTTGCATTTCCCCTATAAGAAATTATATTAAACACTTTCCTCCCTTTTGGCCATTTGGAAGTCATCTTTGTAGTATACTTCTTCAGGAGCTTTTCTTCATTTAAAAAATTACATTGTTTGGTTTTTCTTATCGATTTTCCCAGAAGTTTGGGGGTTTTTTTTGCATATTCTGAATGTGAGTCCATTGTCAATATATGTACTGAAACATATTCTCTCTTTCTTACCACTCTCTTGATAGTGTCCTTTGATTAATAGAAGCTTTTTTGTTTTTAATTTCCCATTTAGGTCTATGATCCATCTTGAATTAATTTTTATATATGGTGTGAGGTAGGAATCAAGTATCTTTTTATTCCATATGAGTAGCCAATTGCTCCAGCACCATTTGTTGAAAATATTATCCTTTCTTCACTGAATTGCAGCAGCGCCTTTGTCATAAATCAAGTTCTATTTCTGGATTCTCTATTATGTTCCTTTGGTGTATTCATGTATCCTGGTGCGAATACCACACTGTCTTAATTACTGAGTCTTTTAATAAGTCTTTAAATTTGGTAGTATAAGTCTTTTAACTTAGTTCTTATTTGAAATTTATCTTGGTTATTCTAGGCCCTTATATTTCCATATAAATATTAGAATCAACTTTCAATTTGCATGCACACACACGCATACACACACATTGGGGGAAATTTTCTTCCTTTCTTATTTATTTTTGTCTCAGAAAATATCCCTTCTCCTAAAAAGTTCACACTCTCCTTTTGTGCCCTCAGTGTTAATCTCCTAGGCTTCTCTTGCATGCTCAAGCATCATCACCTCATTCTTCCATCTTCAGTCTTTCACTGTTCTTTGAATTGTTCCCTTCAGCAGATAAACACAGTTAAATGTCTCTTATTTCCTACCAAAGCAAAACAAACAAGCAAAAACAAATGTTTTTCAACCTTACATTTCCCCCATTTACTGTACTGTCTTTGCCATCTAATATTTTTAAATATATGCATATACAGCTTTAATTATAAAACACTGTAACATTATACAAAATCTGGAAAACTAATTGTTCAACCACTCCAAGACAATTATGATGATTTCATAGTATCTTTATATACATATGCATGTATGCTTTTGGGTGTTGTAATCTATGTGTGTTTTTTAAAAGTCTTCTATCTTCTTCCTTCACTTAATATTATAAAAATTTTTCCATACTGTTCCATAATCATAATAATTACTTTAAATAACTGCATCACACACAATTGATTACACAAATCCTGATTCTTAAAACTATAGTATATTCAGAAATTTTTGTTCCTTCCAATTTTTATTCATATAAGTAAATATTGCTATAAACATCTTCATTCATGTAGCTTTCCCTTTCATGACTACCAAGCCTTTGGAAAGAATAGTCTGTATTTCATACTTCTAACCTACCTATCTGCTCATTCCTTGACTCCTGAAATCTACCTGCTCCTACATTACTATTAAAAAAACAAAAAAACATGGGCGCCTGGGTGGCTCAGTTGGTTAAGCGACTGCCTTCAGCTCAGGTCATGATCCTGGAGTCCCGGGATCGAGTCCCGCATCGGGCTCCCTGCTCGGCGGGGGGTCTGCTTCTCCCTCTGATCCCCTTCCCTCTCGTGCTCTCTGTCTCTCATTCTCTCTCTCTCAAATAAATAAATAAAATCTTTAAAAAACAAAAACAAAAAACCTCTCTTAAAGGTCACAATGACCTTCTAGTCAGCAACCCAATGCCTCTAAGTCTACATCATCCTGAATCTCTTCATAGCACTAAACACTTTGGCCTTTTTGAAACTCCATCCATTCTCCTTAATTTCTGTACTATATATAGTCCAATTTTGCCTACTTCTCTTGCTTTCCCTGTTTCTACCTCATCCTCAGGGTTGTGTTGTAGACCCTCTCCACTCCTCCTCTCCTTTGACAATCTCATGGCTTCATTTATTTTCTCTCTGCAGATGACATCCGGTGTATATCCCCAACTCTGATCTTCTTTTTGAACTCCAGTCTCATGTTTTCAGATGCTGATCATCTCCATCTAGATATCTCTTTAGCATCTCAAATTAGAAGGACTATCGCGAAGCTCATCATCTTTCCTTCCACAACTTTTCCTCTTCCTATGTACGTAGTCATTTAGGCTTAAACCCTGAGTCGTCTTTGACTCTCATCTCTCTGTCTTTGACTCCTCAATACTTGTTCCATCATATAAACCAGGAACTGTTTCATGAATGGGCATGGGATTCAATTATGGCCTAAAAGATGGGGTATGCTTGGGAAAGTGGTTCTGGGAAACATTTTCCCTTTCTTAAGAAGACCTCTCCTCTTCCTCTGGACGTTATGACTTCGAGATATGATCATTGGGACCGCCATTACCATCTTGCCATCAGCCAGACAATGATGCCAACACCCAAGACATCAGAGCAGAGGTGGAAAGAACCTGGTCTTTGGTGATATTATCAAGCTTCTGGATCTTTTAAACCTGAAGTCTACTCTAGTTTACAATATCCAAATTTACAAGACCTAATTTCCTTATTGCTTAATCCATTTTAAATTGAGATTTGTTACATGCCAGTGAGAACATCCTTACTGATAGACCACTTTATATCAATTCGTCATTATCTCTAATTTGGGCTATTGCAGTGCTATGTGATCCTTATGCCTTCAAACCTAATCTATTTCATACACCTGCTGCTAGATGATCCTTCCTAATGAACTATTTGATCATGTCCTTGGTTTTCTCCAAAGACCTTTAGTAACTTCCTATTGCCTAGAGAATAGTTCAGACTCAGCAGCTCAGCATTTGTGGTTTTATGCTTTCCATACCTCGTGTAACAGATACACAGAATTAAGTACTATCCCTCAAATGTACCTCTCCCTTTCCTGCTTTCTTCCTGCTTTTCTTTCCCTGGAATACTCTTGTTCCACCTACTCCTGTCCATATACAATTTTCTTCTTGAAGCTATCCCTTCCCTATTTCCACCCCCTGAAAAGTAATCTCTCCTTCCCCTAAACTTCTATGGTCTTTATTACTACCTTGAATTGGTATTATTTATCTAGAATAATCTCTTCTACTACCAGTACTGTTCCATGGAATTTTCTGTGAAGATGGTTAATGAGCACTTGAAATGTGGTTAGTGCAACTGATGGCCTGAATTTTTCATTTTGTTTCAATTAATTACTTTGAATATAAATAGCTACAAGTACGTAGTGGCCACTGTATCAGACAGCATAGTCCTAGACTAAGAGGCTCTTGAATGTAGCACAGGGATTTTGTCTCTTTTCTCTCTAATCACTACAAAGAGCATTGGAAAGGCACAGTATATTTTATTCTCTCTTATTTTCTCCACAGAGCTTTGTGGCCAATAGACACTGAATATTTATTAGATCGTTAAATTTGGAAATCACATTTACCAAATACAGTATATAAGTAAGGGTTCCGAACTATTCTTGTTCTAAATTCAAGTAGATTAAATGGGGGAGAAGGGTAAGCTGAATGGACAAAACTCTCACCTGTTACTGAGATACAATGTCTAGCCCATACTAAAAGGATCTGTTTCTATTGACCTGTCTACCTTCCAACTTTACTCTCTTCGTCAAGCAGAACTCTGTAGTTTAAAGCTCTTTGTTTTTGAAAACTTTTAATTTTGCAGTAATTTCAAACTTAGTGAGAAATTTCCAAGAACAGCACATAAATCTCCATATTCACCAGGTTTTTAAAATATTTAAACATTTCTTAGAATTTAAAAATACTCCTGCAGTTGCCAAGGGCTGGGGGAGGGGAGAGGGATTTAGTGTTTAGTTGGGTGCAGAGTTTCAATGTTGCAAGATGAAAAAGTTTTACAACTCTGTTGTACGATAATGTGAATATACTTAACACTATTGAACTACACACTTAAAAATGGTTAAGATGGTAAGTTTTATGTTATATGGTGTTTTTACCACACACACAGACAATACACTCCACCACCTTCAAGCACGAGAACAGTTAAACCATCTTTGAAAAATAAGTTATAATTCTATTATAGACCCCCAAAAAGAAAATATCTTTTCTTTTATCCTCCAGAAATCAATCTGTTTTGTGTTTTCAAATCCTTGTATTTTCAAATTCCCTATGGCTCATTTTAAATTCCTTATTTTATAAGGGAACCCCTTTTTCATCATATTCCAACCTCAATAGAAATACAATTGATTCTTTAATAAAAATAATAACCTAGATTCACCAATCTTTAAATTTTTTTTTAAAGATTGTGTATGTGTATGGGAGACATGAGAGATGTGTCTGTGTGCATGTGTGTGTGTATGTGTGTAATTTCTTTTTTCTGAACCAGTTGGGAGAAAATCCCATACATAATGCCCACTTACCCTTTAATATTTCAGTGTGTTTTCTTAGGAATAAGGATATTCTCGGACATACCATATTCAGGAAATTTAACATTGATACAGTAGTTTTATCTACTCTGCAGTCCATATTCCAACTGCACCAATTATCCCAATAATTCCTTTATAGCAATTTTCTGCTCCAGGAGAGGATCCAGTTCGGGGTCACATTTTGCATTTAATTGCCATGTTTCTTTAGTTTCATTTAATCTGCGGCCTTGTTTTGTTTTGTCTTTTATGACATTGACAATGTTTTAAGGATACAGGCCAGTTATTTTATAAAACTTTCTTCTTTTGGGGTTTGTCTGATGCTTCCTCATAATTAGATCCAGGTTAAAGCTCTTCAATGTATGTTCACACCTATCATAAGTTTATAAAGCATTCTGTTTCTATTAAAATACACATTTATTTCATTAAGTTTCTAAAAATATTTTTGTATAAAACACACAATTCTACTATTTCAAGAGGTTGTTGGCTTTGTGCTTTTTAGTGCTTTCAAGTGAAATTTACTTAATAATAGATCCAATTTCTCTAAACTCATTTATTCAATTACTTTAACATTAAGTATGGAAATAATTCATCAGACAGGACTACTAAAAGTATCAAGGTTTGGTGATTTTTTTATTACCCACCAGTGAATAAATTAAACCTATAGTATTTCCATTTTTTATTTCTACATCTCTTAATGATATCAACAGGAGAGAAAATACTTGAATTCTGATATTGTAAATAACAAGTACTTTTGGCTTTTGACATGGTAAAGGTTTTGAGTTGGTTCTTTATTCCAAGATTACAGGTATTTTTAAATGATGAGTGGGGAAAAAGGAACTGGGAAAAGTCCCTTAACTGTATAGAAACCCGTACTTCTTAAAAAATATTTTAAAAAAATTTCACTACAGCTATAGCGCTCATTCTGGAAACAAAAATAAAAATGGTCCTTCAGGATTTTTCTGGGGAATAAGTAAGAATTGTTTCAAGGAAGAAACTGGCAGGGATGTGGACATTTTGGACAGGGACAGAAAAATGCCGTAGTGTTTTGGACACCATGAAAGCACTAGAATCTTTAAATAAATATTTTACATTGTGAGAAATGTCTGAGTGTTAAACACGTTTCCCCCCCCCCCAGGGGAAATTAAACAAATATTTCTTTAAGAAGATAGAAACAAGTCTCCCCTTCTCCCCCCAAGTTAAAGTGTCTTTGGCTCTGCTTCTAGGACTTCTAGGAACGTGCAATTAAAATAAAATCGAAACAACAAAACCCTTGCAGCATTTAGATTTTTTTTTTTTTTTTAAGCTCTCTAGAAAATTTAAAGTCCGACTCTTTTCAAGTCTCGACGGTGGGAGTGCCGAGGCTTCCAGGACTTCTCCCACATACTCTAGAGACTCGGGGCTCCGGCCCCAGTCACCCCCGTCAGCCGGCAGCCTCGGCGCCGCCGGGCTCCAAGGGGGTGTGTCCCGGCACAACGGCGGCCGGACGCCGCCTCCGCCGCGGGCCCACCTGCTGCCCCGGCGGCCCGGGCCCACGGGAGGCGCGGAGCGACCGTTGCGCCGGGGCCGCCCGCGGCCCCGAGCACAAGGCCCCCACCCGGCGGGCGCCGGCTCCGCCGCCCGCTTCCGGACGGGCCGTGCAGGCGGAATCGGAGCTCCTTTCGCCTTTCAGCGCGAACTGCTACCGGCCCCCGTGGAGTGGGGGAATTTGCACTTTCTCCGCGCGCGCACACACACACACACACACAGCCCTCCAAAGTATGGGAGGTCGGGATTTAAAAACGTAGGATCCCGGGCCCTCCCCGAGCTCTTTGAGCCAGCGTCCCCTCTTGCACTGCCCCGGCGGCGGCCAGCGCCAATTCGCGTCGCGAAGCAGGGTTCTCCCTCCGGCCTTCCCTAGGCGGGCGTGGAGTCTGCGAGTGTCGGGGGAGGGGTGCAGGGCGGAGAAAGAGCATCCCCACGCCGCCGCTGCCGCCACCGCCGGCCGGCTGGGGGAGGCCTCGTCACAGCCGCCGCCTCAGCAGCGGCCACAGATCTCGCGGTGTTTGCCGGCGGCTGTGCCGCCATATTGTGTGACAGTATTTTGATTTGCACTGGGCTGGCGGAGCCGCGGCGAGAGCGAGCGAGAGCTGGGGGGGTGGGGGGAGGGCAGGCGAGCGCGAGGGGGGTGGGGGCAGAGGGAGGTAGGGAGGCCGAGCGAGCCGGAGCCGAGGAGCGGGGAGCGGCGACGCCACCCAGCCAGCGTTTTTGATCTGCAGCAGCCGCCGGCGGGGCGACCCAGCCCGACCCCCTCTCCTCCCCTCCCCCTCAGCCACGAGCAGCGGCGGCAGCGGCCGGAGGGAGTTGGCGGCGGCGGCCGATCGGAGGGGCTGAGCGGGGAGGGAGGGAGGGCTGAGGTGTCCCCCCTGCCGGGTGGAATCGGAGGCGGCGGCGGCGCTGGCGGCAGCAGTGGTGGTGGAGGCGGCAGCGGCGACGGTGGAGACGGCTGCCCTAGTGGGAGAGGCGGCGGCGGCGGCCGAGGAGGAGGAGGGGGAAGCGGCGGCGGCGAAGGGTAAACGGACAGCACTGCCGGGCCTCGGCGGGATCCCCAGTCCCGGCTCTCCCCTCAGCTCCCCGCACCCCCCCTTTCGTCTGGAAGGGGCTCTGCTGACTCGCAGGGCCCTTGCGGGGCGTCCGCTTCTTCCTCTCACTCTTCCTCCCTCCGCCTCCTTCCTCCCCCAGTGGCGAGGCAGAGTGGGAGGCCCCCCAAGTCCTCCCGACGGGGTGGGGGTGGGGAGCCTCGGGCCGGGCCTGGGCTCCGGGGAGTATGTGTGTAGGGGGAGGGGGGCATTCATTGGAGTCGGGAGCTGGGGAGAGCCCCGGGTAGGGGAGGGTGCCAGGGGGTGGGGAGGGCCCCTGCCTGCACCGGTGCCCCCGGCCCGCCCCTCAGGCATGTGTGAGATGGGGGTGGGGGAAAGGAAAACTCCTTTTTGGGGAGCCGTGGTCCAGATAAAGATGACTTAGCGAGGGTGTTGGGGGGAGACACTGAAAGAGTTGTGCGGGGACGAGGGGAGAACTTCGTTCCCTTTGCAGTGTTGGTTTTCTGCAGCCTTCTTGAAATGGGGAGCAAGCCCCGCTGTGATTATGTGGCCCCCTCGATTTCACTGGATAATTCTAGTGTTCTGTCCATACGACCTCCAACCCTAAGATTGTGGTTGTAGCAGGGAGGCTGAAAGGGTCTGGATATTGCTGAACAGGTGACAGGTGTATCTTTCTGTTGCTGATGCTGTCGGATTGCCCGGGCAGAGTTGTATACCAAAGTCTGAGACCGTGTGAGTTTGTATTTATGTGTTTGGCCACGTTTCATTCCATATATAGTATATTTGAGATGTTAGGTTTCCATTCTTCAAGTCCGCTTAATTGTTGTGGAGAAATTCTTCAAATGTTTCTGATAAGAGGGGTTTCCAGGAGAGCGGAGGGAATTTGCAGCTTCACAGGGGTTTCTGAGTAGTTCATGAAATTCAGGTCCCCAGTGCGAGGCTGTTTTCAAGAGCTTTTTATTCACTGGAAAGTTCTTGAACGCTAAGGTCCTATTCGAGGCAACAGTGAGGTAGTATAATTTTGCATCCATTTTGTCTGTTTTAGGTAAGTTTGTAAAGTGTAAAATTTTAGGGTCAGGTTGATTCACTTTTTATAAAAGGAACTGGTCTGTGCTTTAGCTCACTCAGAAGAGAATGTTGCTCATTATGCAATATCAGATTTGGCTGGGAATTTTGGTGGGCATGGAATAGAATTTTTGCTTTCAGTTTTTACAGTATTAACTGGTTGCCACACTTTTCTTCATACAGTAGCAGAGTATTGGCACCCTTTTTTTGTGACAGTGAGTGATTGGTTTTAATAAACCCTGCAGTTTGAAACTTTAGTTTGAAAGCATTGCATTTTCTAATAAAGGAAGACATGCTTTTCATCTTATTGTACGTTTTGGCTGAGCACTTAAATTAGAAACAATGGAAGGAATTGTCAGATAAATGAGCTACAAATTAAATTAGGGCCAAGTTAGTTTAAAAGGGATCCTGAAGCATTTAAAAACGTGTATGGAACAAATATATTGAGTGATGGTACCATCAGTGTGTTAACAGGAAATAGAACAAAAATTCCAGTGATTCAGAACTTCTGTTGGGGTTTTTTGTTTTTTTTTTTTAATCTAATCAGTTTCTAATATAGGGTCTTATGATTTAAATCTTTAAAGAATCAACTGAAAGTTGAATGTGTTCATTAGATGAGTAAGTCATTCACTGAATATACACCATTATTTCATTTCTTCTCTTGGGTACATGGAATAACATTCTGAGTTTAAAAATATTCTCAGAGGACACTGATGAACTGCAGTTATTCACCCCTCTTTAGTGAACTGTCCAGTAGTAGAGTTTGTGCTTTTGTAACTCATGACGAAGTGGGTAAGGGGCACCTGGGTAGCTCAGTCGGTTAAGTAGCTGCCTTGGCTCAGGTCATGATCCCAGGGTCTTGGGATCAAGTCCCGCATCAGGCTCTCTGCTCAGTGGAGAGTCTGCTTCTCCCTCTCCCTCTGCCTGCCACTCTGCCTGCTTGTGTTCTCTGTCAAATAAATAAAATCTTTAAAAAAAAAAAAAAAAAAGTAAATGATGGGAGTCTCATCTGATAACCAGTTTCCCGAAAAATACATTTTGACTTAAATCAATCCTGTTTGATTGAAATAACATCTATATTTGGTCCTCTCTGTAGTGAAAAGAAGGATTTGCCTTCAACTAAGGATTGTTTTAAGACTTGCATACAATTATTACATCTAATGAGATGAGGCTTTTAAACTCTGCAGAGTTAGGTAGACACCAACCAGATCCCCAATTATGTTAATGAGTATTCCTTCGTTAGTATTAGTAACATGGGTAATTGTCTTAACATGATACAAATGAAAGTTTATTCTATTTGTCATTTTCTCTGTAAGGAAAATTCTTTTCTCAAAATACTGTTCAGGATGAAATGTACACATATATCTGTGAACACACTGCATTTTGAAAAATAGGTATAATGTAGATCATTTACATGAAACTAAGCATTTCATGCCAAAAATTCCTTGAGGGATGTCTGAATTTTCTAAACATTTTTTAAGATACATAAACTGATTAAGACTAAAAGTTTATTTTTTTTTACAATCATCAACATAACTTTAAGCGGGAATTTTTGTCTTTTATAGATCGTTTAGAAAAAAGTATCTGATAATCTTTCCAGTATGTAAAGTTTGTAAATTAAACTGTAATTCAGAAAGGCTTCAATTCTGTTATATCTCTACCTGGCCAGCCTCCCATGACCCAGAGAACAGTGGTAGCACTTTTCCTTTGTTTCACTTATGTCATCTTTATTTGATCCATCTGAGATTGGGACTCTCTGTAATAGAAGGATTTTGAGGTAATTACAGAGGCAAATGTGAAGATTGGGGCAAAATAGTAATGAGAAGATAAGGGATTATTAGATGAACAGTTTTAGGTAGCTAGAAATATGTAGATGTGGGTAGTGGTGGCTGCCAAGCATAGGAAAATGATCATGCTGAACTGTACTAAGGAGATTTGCTCTGAATCTTTTGAAAGACTCTGACCATATGTATGTCATCTTATTTGAAGCCTTCTGTATCAAGGGATGCCTGGGTGGCTCAGTTGGTTAAGCGCCTGCCTGTGGCTCAGGTCATGATCCCAGGGTCCTGGGGTTGAATTCCGCAGGGAGCCCGCTTCTCCCTCTGCCTGCTGCTCCCCCTGCTTGTGCTCTCTCTCTTTCTCTGACAAACAAATAAATAAAATCTTTATTAAAAAATGAAATAAACCTGTATCAAAGTGGTAAGGAAATTATGTGAAATATAAATGTATGTATGTTCATATTATTTACCTCTGGCTCATATTTTGAAAACACTTTACAGTAGTTTAATATTTCATTTCTTATGATTCTGGTCCTTTAAAACCAAGGACACTTGCTTAATCAGAAAGCTAAAAAACCTGAGAAAGTACTCTTAGGGTAGCTAGTATTGTACTTTCAACATTCTCTTTTGTTGACCACTAAACCTGACTGTGATCTTGATGGAGTCATAGATTAAGAATGGCTTTCTTTTTCTTTGTTTTCTAAATATTCCATTCCTCAAAACACAATGTTTAATATCAAGTAATACTACTGACCTTCTAGCATTAAATTTAAGCATTTCATTTACACTTTTCACTCTGATTTTTACTGAGTCACTTTACAGAATATGCTTAGTTTCTAATTTCTTAATCCTCAAAAAAGGAATGAGCTACTGTTAAAAGCACAGTAAAAAGTGTCAGCTGACAAGTTGATATTTCAGGAGATCCAAGTCAGAATTGCCACAAACTAAAATCATAGATGTTAATATCAACAAAACATACCTATGAAAATAGATTAAAGTCTAAATACTTAAAAGTGCATTTTTTCAAAATACAATTTATGTAGACCCCCCCTTATCTCTTGATGCTTGATAAATTGCTGAATGTCTTTTCTATTTGCTTCTTAATATTTTTAATGTAAAATTTTAATCTATTGTATTTCTAATCACCTGTTTCAGTTCAAAATTTGGTTATCAAGGGAGCAATGAATTTTTTTTGACCTTCAAGAACTTAATATCTTTTTAGTGTTTCTTTCATAGTAAAGGAAAGAAAAAGACACTAATATGTACCAAATGCCTACTGGGTGCCAAGCTTTCATTCACTTCACAAATATTTATTGAGCACTTACTATGTGCCAGGGACCTTTGCGATGTTGGAGATGGCAGCAGTGACTGACATAGACAAAATTTTTGTCCTTTGTTTAGTTTACACTTAGTAGTGAAAAACAAATGAGTAAAATGTAGTATGTCTGGGATGAAAAATACTGTGGAGAAAAACAGAAAAGTGGGTTGGAGAATGGACATTGTTTATTTGCTGTTTTCAGAACTGACTGATACTATCCTTGATTTCAAAAACAAAAACTTACATAAGTTTTTTCTTTAAGAATATACTTTATAACTTGGGAACACAGCCGTGTTTGTACTTTAGAGTTATAGTTTCCAATGATAGCAGTTTCCTATTGTTAGTACTTCAGAAAACTGCTTTGTCCCTCAATAGAAAATCGAGTCCGCTATCCTGGTTTTGCCACTGACTAGCTTTGTGATTTGCAGAGGATTACAATGTTGTAGCCTCTCTGAACTTGTTTTCTTCTCTCTAAAAGGAGTGTAATATCAATAAGGTTGATGTGATTACAAATTATACATTTTGTATCAATTATCTGCTATATAGAAAGGTTTGGGTAAGTTGTAACATTTTTGTTTACTGCTTCTCAGAAAGTTCTGTCAAACAAACATAGTTAAAGTTGGTGACCCTTCCAAGAAGCTCTCCTAACACTGTGGGTCATTGTTTAATATATATTTCACTTAAACTAAAACATTCTTGTCTGATAGCATAAGGTTAATTAAAATGCACCTGTAACTTATAGTCACTAGTACTGTCTGGGAAATTGGTACACTTGCCTAGTCAATGTGATATCAGGTGTAAATCTACAGTGTTTTTCTGGTGACAACATTGTGATATAGCTTATTAAGGTTGATGAGCTGGATCTCAGCGTCTTGACAAATACACACAATAGTGTATTAAGATTGCAATTTATGCAAATAGTTGTGAAACATTTAGTACAGCCTGGCATATTGTAAGCATTCGATAAATGCTCTTTTCATTATTTATTACTCTCTTGTGTGAAGGGGGTAATCCAAAGAATTCACAAAGTATTAAGGAAAACTTTTACAAAGATAAAAGTGCAAATTGTTGATGAGTTTTTTTGAGGGGAGAGTAGCCAATCAAATTGAAGTATTTGTTTTTCATTTTTATTCTGGAAGATTACTAACTGAGCTTCTCAGGGACAGACCATGGCTTATTTTCATTTCAGTCTTGACTTCACCATATCTTCAGTGGTTGGTCTCTGCTTAAGAGCTCAAAAAATATTGTGTGTTAATTGTTGAATGGTTCTTAGTTTTTCTGTGTATCACAACTCATTTTGGTGGTAAGCCACTTCTGAGTTTGAAAAGTGACTACTGGGCTTAAGTCTTTGAATCTCTAGTTTAGGCGGAGACTGAGGTGTCAGGCAAGGTCTCCTGAATGCCATTTTTTTTAATCTAACCAGAAATTAGAAAAATACCATAGAAATTGAAAGGAAGAAATACGTTATTTGCAGCTAGATTGGCATTTATTAACCTATTCCTTTGAAGTTGTTGAAATTCAAGTGAAAAAGTGAATAGCACTGTTTATAAAAAGAATAGAAAAAAAATTCACGCATAATTATATGCCCTTAACTGTTAAAAGACAAGTTTATCTTTCTCTTTAAGGCACTTTCTGTGAAACTATAGAATTATACTGGCTTTATGAATTAAATGGCTCAGTCACGTTGTTACATTCTTATGATGTGGGGAATATTGGTGTTTTCACAGAAAAAACATCCCACCCCACCCTACTTTAACAGTAACCATTTTTCATGTTTAAATCTTAGCATCAGCCAGCTTTTTCCTGTTCTGTGGCAAGTTATCCTCTGCCTAATGAATAGTAATTTTAGCTTTCTTAAAACCTAAGATTTCCTCAAGTTCTAAGACATGCAGTCATTTATATAAAATATTTCTTGGCTTTTTAAAAAATGTTCTTCAAAGATACGTAGGAGCAAATTGCTTTATATTCAAATTTGATGTGTTACAATACTGTTTTAGAAATACATACAATTGAGTATTTCGATATTCTTGTGGTTTTTTGTTTGCTTGTTTTGAACTGTAACAACCTACCACTGGCACTAAAAAGGAATATTCCTACAGAGTGTCAGTTTGAGTGGCTTCAGAAAGAAAGTCTGATTTATCCAGAAACAGGGAGAACATAGATGAGGGCGTTGTAAGAATTTATAGTATTTTAATTGTGTTGTTAAAGAAAGTAGCATCATTGTTTCACTTAAGAAAAACAAAAACAGTCCTAGTATAAGTCACAGAAGTCAAATAATAGAGGTTGGGAAAGTCCTGCAGAGAAAGAGACAGGAGAGAAGCAAGAGTAATGTAGAATTTAACAAAGATTTTGGTGGAAATATATGAATGCTGGTTGTAACTAATAAATTATTCAAAAGAATTAATCCATCCCGGGCGCCTGGGTGGCTCAGTCGGTTAAGCGACTGCCTTCGGCTCAGGTCATGATCCCGGAGTCCTTGGCTCGAGTCCCACATCGGGCTCCCGGCTCAGCAGCCTGCTTCTCCCTCTGACCCTATCCCCTCTCATGCTGTTTCTCTCTCTCTCAAATAAATAAAAAAATAAAAAAAAAGAATTAATCCATCAAAGTGTGTGATGCCTGCAACCGGTCCCCCCACCCAATCTTGCCAAAACAGTAAGTCAAAGCAGTGCCACATTCCTAGATAAATTACAGAGATTAGTGCTACCAGGAAAGTCTTGAACATTTCTGGGGGGGTAATTCGGACCATTTAACCTGCCTGTTTGGCTGGTGCAGAAGACAGGTTCTGGGAGAATGACAGCAAATTATTGCCCCCTCCCCAAAAAAAGTGTGTGAAGGAGTCCTTTTGATTACTAAATTCTACTTATTCCCTGGTTTATTAACCATACTTCTATCTGAATTAATAGAAAATATTATTTTGAGTTTTAGCTTAAAGTTTTACTCTTAACGCTTATATTAAGGAAAATTTCTTTTGGCCTATCTTAATGTTTACCTTTTAGGTGTTAGCAAAACTGAGCACGTCACAGGTTTGCTTCTTGTCATTTTGCCAGCTGGGCAGGCCGGAGATACTGCCTGTTTCATCAGTGTAGAGCCAATGGCAGTTCAGTGAATGATTTTCCATTCCCTATCAATGAGAGAAAATACTTGCCAATACAAACAAAAACTTGAAATCAGCAACTTGACCTTGCAGAGAACATGGTTCTCACACCAGGCAAGTTTGGCTTAGTCAGACAAATCAACAAAAACAGTAATTCTGATATGAACTGGAGAAAGAGGAGATGAGGGGAGTTTACTTAGTTTTAATTCTGTCAGCAACTGAAGAAAATACTACTTTTGATTTTGAGTTGGTCTCTCTTAACTTGTCAACTTGTCAATCTCTACCCCTTTAACTAAATATCTTAAGATTACCATGGTGAGGTTCACTGAGGCTTAGTAAGAAAAGACCTGGGCTTTAAAGTCAGATGAGCCCAAGTTCAACTGCTGGCTTGTATTGCTGGCTATAAGTATGCGGCCTTAGATTAATCACTCAAACTCTTTGAGCCTAGGACTTTTCTTTAGAAAAATAACGTATACTAATACATGTCTTGAATGGTAGTTTTAACTACATTATCTGTATTTCTTATGTTAGTACTGTACCGACATGGAACCTAGTAGGCGTCAATAAATAGTCAAAATGCAAAATATATCCTATGATATCCTGTGCTTTTCAAGGTAGCTTTTCTTCCCTGTAACTTTTTCATGTTAGCTTCATATTGAGCACCTTCTCTTTAGTCAAGTTTAATTTTTTGAAGTATTAATCTTTCAAATAGAACAAGGCAGATTCTTGTTGTAGTTACATTAGACATATAGCTTAAATAATTGGTAGTAATTTTACATTTGGAATTTTGCTTTGTTAGGTTTTTCCTTGGGGGTACTTACTTTATTTTTCCTCAACAAGTAGAATGAAAAGGAAATAATTTCTCTTCTGTTTAATTTACTATTCCTCTTTAGACCAAGGATGAAATAAACAAAGCATCATCATTTTTAATCACAAAGTAAACATGTGATTTCTTTGTATTTTCCTTACCCTTTCCTCTGAAGAAGCGTACATTTTCTATTTGAAAGTAGTCCGTGCTCATAATTAAGTTCTTTCTAATTAGAAAATTGGCATGGATTATATTTGAAAACACCTTAAATATGAGGTTAAATATAATACCATAAAACTGATGCTACTTTACGTAAAATGATCTTTGTACCTTTTCCGTTTTAAGTTCCTAGTTAATATTTTTTTTAGTTACTTTGATAATACTTTTCTGTGTCTGTATTTCACATTCAAAAGGAATATAGTGCTAATTTTCCTGATGTTTATTACTGGATTAACTGTGACTTTTTGCTTTGATTTTTCCTAAAAGTTTTTTATCTTAATCTATTGAGTGAATTAATGTGAATGTTGTAGAATATTTTGCTCTCCTAATTAGTATTAAGTGCTATCTGCATAAATAATATTTTAACATACTAATAAATACCATTTGTTTATCAATCACCCAGTAAACTTCAGAACTTTTCCTGGTATTATAAGTAATACAAATAACTTATTACTAAAATGTAAATCCAGCTGCTGTGGTTACAGTTAAACAGTATGAATGAATGAATGAATAAAAAGTATGTTTAGAACATTTTGTAGTGTGTATATGAAATCTCTAACCCTAGAGGTAATAAATACACTTTACTCTTACACACATGTAGTTTTTGTGCAGTCTGTATAATAAAGCCAGAAGCACGAAGAATAATGGAAACCTAACCATTAATCATTAGATAAATAACATTATTGCAGAGAGGATTATGAAGTATAGGTCTTTTCAGTATTGTTTTTATAGCTAAATAGTTTTTATTTTAGCAAAGTCAATATGTAGTGTGTAGGATTATTTATATACTTTTTGTTTTCCTCAAAGACCATTTTTGTTTTGCTCAAATACCATTATTTTAAAAATTTAACATTTTCAGAACCTTTCACCTACTGGGTCACCTAATGCCAGTAATAATTAGGTCAGCAAATTAATTTTGCTTTTTTGCCCTTTGCAACAGAGTTCATCTTACATGTAGCAGATCAATAATTCCATAAGAATTTAAATTGAAGAAGTCTACCTTTAAAAATTACATTCCAATCTATGGTATAAAGATAAGACACTTGCTTCCATATGTATTCTCGACTTTCTCTGGACGGTTCTGTCTCTCATACTAGCATTTCCTGATCATAGGTTTTTACTGGTGCTAAGTCATCCCTAGAAAATAGTTCTAGAGAAGACAGTAATATAGGCAAAAAAACCACTTGTTTTTTGAAAGGAATTCAGAACACAGTGTATGTTCCATTTTAATCCATTGAGCACAGATTGTATAGTTGCAATTAGTGACCTGATAAACATGAACTGAAGCAGATGTATGTAAGCATCACAGTTAAGTAGTTGCTAGAATTGAAGAGAAAAAGTACTTAAGGAGATAACCTAAGATATCATTGTCAAACAAAAGTTGGTGGAAATACAGATACTAAGAGCAACTTGCTGTTTACCTTATAACTAGCATTTACCTAAATGGTACTTAACTAAGTACTGTTTGCCACTTTATGATGATTTTCTAAGGAAATGGAAAAATAAACTTCCATTTGCACATGGACAATTCTGCTTTTTTACATAGGAAAATGTATTCACATGTATGGTTAAGCTGGCCAGCTTGCCTTTTCCTTCCTTCTTCCTTTCTTTCTTTGAGGTTTGATTTTTGGGTTTTTGGTTTTTTTGTTTTTTTCTTTTTCAGGGTTTTTGTAGGTGAAGTAATTGGTCAGCCTGAGTGAGACATCCTCATTCTCTTCAGGAGATTTTCCCCTCATGAACAATGGCATGAGTTTACAGGATTGCTGTTCAGAGCCATTCCTATAGGTCTGCAAGTGGAACAAGAAGTACTCTTTTGAGGAAGGTAGCTGGTTCATGGGAAAATTGAACTGGTGATCTTAGCCAAACCAAGCTACACGATTAGTACTTCCAACTTTTATAGGCTGTCACGTGATCAAAGACAGACAGACACTCCACAGAATTTGTTTCAGATGCCTTCTATGACACACCTGTGCAGAATAGTTGGCTAACCCAGGGAATCTTGCCTGACTCATTCTCCCACTGTGTCTCATCTCTTCATTGTTTATTAGTCAACCTAATTCACTTATCCGATAGTTTTGAGTTTCTGCTATGTGCTAGGTACTTTGCTAGGTGACAGAGATGGAAAGATGAATAAGATATAGAGGTCTTGCCTTCAGTAGACATGTATACAAGCTGATAGGCTGTCCTGTAACAAATGCAGTGGTAGTGTTAAACATAAAACCCTTAAGGAATCTATGGGAGGAGTGTTTGACTCAGTGACGGATAAAGGGATACGACAATGAAATCTTCATAGGAAAGGTGATGCTTAATCTGAGCGTATGTCAGACAAGGAATACGAGCTGGGAGAAGAGAGGCCATTTCTGTCAGAGAAAACAACATGTGTGAAGGATGGAGGGAGGAAAGTCCCCACACCTTTAGTAACTGAGTAGTTTCACCATGCATAGGCACTAGTGAGGTGTTATTTGGAAATGAGGTGGAAACTTAGAAGACAGAGCATGAAAATACCTGTATGCTCTGTAAGGTAGATTTGCCTTAGTCTAAAAATGATGGAAGGCAAGTGCTTAAATTAACATTCTAAAAAGATATTTCTGGCCGTAGTGTACAGAATATTTAGAAAAGAGCCAGGCTTGGAAGGGAGGGGCAGGCCTTATACGTATTTGGATAAGGAACTGGATTAATGAATTAAGGCAATGATTAAAGAGAGGAGTAGGTAATGAATTTGAGAAGAGAATACTGAGTGTGAAGTAAAACAAGGTAATGGTCACAGATGCCCTGGCTTGAGTACCTGCGTGCATAGTGTAATGCCTGTCGTTTACCAGCGTAATAACATACCAGGGCAATAACAGGTGAGGAACATATTTGAGTTCTTTTTGTTCGTTTCAAGGTTCCTATGGAGAGAAAAGAGAAGGAAGATACCACTTTATTGGGGAAAGACTGGGAAGACTTCTCTGATTAGATGACATTTGAGTAGGTACCTGATGATGTGATAAAGAGAAAGAGCTTTCCAAAGAGAGGCAATAGCAAGTGCAGAGGCCTTTAGGTGGGGGCATACTTGCCAAGTTCCAAGAGCAAGGCGGCCACTGTAGTTGGAGCTGAGAGAGAGGGGAAGGGTAGATGAGATCCAAGGATGTATTTCATGTAGTATCTTTAGATTGTAATAAAGAGTTTAGATTTTATTCAGGATGTGATAGGAAGCCCTGAAGGGTTTTAAGACATGATCTATTTGCCTTTTTTACCCTCATTTTTTAGAACATGTTTATTTGTTCACGTTGTATATGTATGGCTGTATATCATTTATCATATGTAAGATTCGTGTAGCCATCGCAGTCAGGATATAGAACTAGAACTGTTCCATCACCATAAAGAAACTCCTTTGTGTTACCCTTACATAGTTATACCTTTTCCCCAACCTTAACCCTGGCAACCACTCATCTGTTCTCAATCACTATAATTTTGGTGCTTCAAGAGTGTTGTATAAATGGAATCATCCATTATATTATCTTTTGAGATTTTTTTTTTTTTACTTAGCATTATGCTCTTGATCCATCCAAGTTAATGTGTGTATCAATAGTTGATTCTATTTTAATGCCAAAGAAGTATACCATTGTATGGATCTACCACAATTTGTTTAACCATTGATTGATAGAAGGGCTTTTGAGTTTCTTGTTTATAAAAATAAAACTCTACAGGTTTTTGTGAAAATACGTTTTCATCTCTAGAGTAAGTCCCCAGGAATGCATTTGCTGGGTTGTGTGGTAAATACATGTTTACCTTTATAAGAAACTGCCACTTTTCCACAGTGGCTATACCATTTTACATTCCCATTAGCAATATATGAAAGATCCAGTTTCTCCACATCCTTATCAGTATTTGGTATTGTCAGTATTTTTTATTTCAGAAATTCTACTAGGTTTGTAGTGGCAGCTTATCAAAGCATCAATTTGCATCTCCTTAATGGTAAATGATTTTGAACATATTTTCATGTGCTTTGCTCTCTATATATCCTCTGCAGTAAAGTGTCTGTTACGTCTTTTGCTCATATTTTAATGGGATTTTTTTTTTCTTCTTGTTTAATCTAGCGAGTTCTTTAAATATTCTGGATACAAATGCTTTGTCAAGTATATGAGTGTAAATACTTTCTCCTGGTCTGTGGCTTATCTTTTTATCTTCTTGGTTAGCCTTTGCAGAGCAAAAAAAAATTAATCTTGATGAAGTCGAACTTACCCTTTTTCCTTTTGTGGATTGTGCATTTGTTGTCAAGGCTAAGAACTCATTGCTTAACCTTAGATCCCAAATTTTCTTCTCTAAGTTTTCTGAAACCTTTACATTTTGGATATATAGATCTATGACCCATTTTGACTTAATTTTTATTTAAGATGTGGTTTTTTTCTTCAAGAATTTTGTTTTTAACAAAAGATTTTATTTGAGAGAGAGAGCACACAAGCAGGGGGAGGGGGAAGGGCAGAGGGAGAAGGAGACTCTGCTGAGCAGGGAGCCCAATGTGGGACTTGATCCCAGGACCCGAGGGTCATGACCTGAGCCGAAGGCAGGTGCTTAACCAAACCAACTGAGCCACCTAGGCACCCCTAAGATGAAGTTTAGATTCAGGTTCATTTTTGTCTATGGATGTCCAGGTTGTTCCAGCACCATTTGTTGAAAAATTATATCCTTCCTCCATTGAATTGCTTTTGTACCTGTGTCAAAAATCAGATGGTTGTATTTGTAAGGGTCTATTTCTGGATTCTCTGTTCCGTTCCATTGATCTTTGTGTCTGTATCTCCATCAGTAATTATCTTGATTACTGTCACTATATATAGTAAGTCTTAAAATCAGATGGTAAAATTTCTTCAGTTTAATTTGCCTTTTTTCAGATTTTTTTTTAGCTATTCCAGTTCCTTCCCATGTAAAATTTATAAAATTTTACAAAAATCCTGCCAAAAATCCTGGGATTTTGGTCAGAACTCCATTAAATCTATAGATCAATTTGAAGAAAATTTGCATTTTTACTTTGTTGAGCCTTTCAATCTGTGAACACAGTATATCTATCCTTACATCTAGGTGGTCTTTGATTTCTTTCATTTCAGCATTGTGTAGGCATAAAAGAGAAGTCAGGGATGACTCCTAAGATTTTTGGCCCAAGCAATTGGAACTATGGAGTCGCTGTTTACTGAATTGGAGGAGACAGTGAAGTAGCAGGTTTGGGCTGGGCAGTCAAGAGTTTGTTTTTGGACATGTTAACCTGAAACCTTGTACATGTTTTGTTAGACTTATACCTATGTACATTTTTTTGGAGCATTTATAAGTGATAGTGTTTTTAATTTTGGTTTCTAGTTGTTCATTGCTAGTTTATAACAGATTGATTTCTGTTAGTTGACCTTGTTTCCTTAGACCTTGGTAAACTAAACAATTTTAGAAGGTTTTTTTTGTAGATTCCATGGGTTTTCTAATGTGTCTGTGAACAGAGACAGTTTTATTTCTTCTTTCCAATCTGTGTGCCTTTTATTTGCTTTTCTTGTCTTATTGCTTTGGCTAGTACTGCCAGTACTGTGTTTAATAGGAGTAGTGAGATCAGACAGCCTTGTCTTGTGCCTGATCTTAGAGGTAATGCATTCAGTCTTTCACCATTAAGTATATGTTAACTGTAGGTTTTTTGTGGATGCTGTTTATCAGATTGAGAAAGTTTCCTTTCTATTTCAAGAATTTCTATCATGACTGGGTATTGAATTTTATAAAGTGCTCTTTCTACATCAATTAATAGGATCATATTTTTCTTCATTAAACTGTTAAACTGATGGTGACTTTTCTTTCTAAAGATTCACTGAGGCTGCTGTGTGGAATAAACTGTGGGAGTGGGGCAAAGTTATAAGCAGGGAAGCCATATTGGAAATTATTACAGTAGTCCAGATGAAAGATGATAGTGGCTTGGACCAGAGTAGTAACAGGAAAGGGTGAGAAGAGGTCAGATTTTGGATATGTTTCAAACCTTGTGTGGGCAGGAATTGGTGATGAATTGGATCTGAGGCATAAAAGAGAAGTCAAGGATGACTCCTAAGATTTTTGGCCCAAGTAATTGGAACTGTGGAGTCGCTGTTTACTGACTTGGAGGAGACAGTGAAGTAGCAGGTTTGGGCTGGGCAGTAAGAGTTTGTTTTTGGACATATTAACTTGAAAGGCCTTTTGACTTGTAAATATCAAGTAAGTGATTCGGTATATAAAATAGAATTCCAGCAAGAGATCCAGACTAGAAATAGAAATTTGAGAGTTATCAATTGAGTTGATGTATGAGAAATTTATAGTCATATTTATTAAAAACTGTACCAGTAACCTTTTTCTTTTTACTGTCTGTTATCTAAGGTTTATTTGCAAAATGCCATATTTTCCTACCACATGAAGAACTTTTACCAAGTTTCAGTATGGATTGGTTCTATTTATCAGCCTGCTGTTGTGTATCTGACGTTATTATGTGATTGGGCTATTTATTTCCTGTAATGATGTATTTAACCGTGCTTATTTGATAGGAAGATGACTGTAGTAGCAGTATAGACACATGTGTCTTACTTATTTTCAGAGGTTTGTCCTGAACCTTTATAAAAGGAAATACGTCTATGTGTATTGTGAAAAAGGTTTGACACTATTATTTAAATGCCTTATAGGCTTTCTGTGGCAATATTTCTCTTGTAGGTAAAAACAGGACAGCCAGAGAGACAGATCAAAAACAAAAATTGAAAACAGGGATGCAAAATAGCTAGCAAGGAAGAGACTTCGATTTCTGACTTAGACCCAAAAATAAATCGGTAAAGGGAGAGGGTGAGCCTCAATTTACAGAACTGGTAAAAAGACAGATCTTCTGAGTTCCATTCAGATGTGTTGACTTCATATAAAGGTATTTCAGAAAATACTTCTTAAATGTCACAGTCTTTTCTGTAACTAATTAACTTAATATTTTCTTATCGATAACATATATTTCTAGCACTTTGTTTTAGTTCCTCTATTGTAGGATTTACCATATTGTGTTATAATATTCTGTTTACTTTTCAGTTTCTCCCACTAAATATAAGTTTTTACAGCATTAGCACAGTGCCTTGGCACTTAAGCTTTCTGTAAGTATTTGTGAATGAATAAGTGAACACACATACACACGACTAAAGTTTAGAGCTAGTAATCTTGCTTGCTTTTGAAAGTAAATGAGTTTTTGAGTTTCCAGAGTATAGGTTATGGTCATAGGTCTCGTCCGAGTACCACATTTTGAGTTGATGCTTTCAAACGAACGTTATACTCCTACAGAATGCACATAGCAACAATACTAACTAAAGTTAGTGAGGCACAAATTTGCCTATTATTATCTGTTCTTCTTTTCCTTGTGGTAATGGATTTATGCAAAATCATCTCAGTTTTGGCCCAGACTTCTTGTATTGAATGGGGCACACATTGCGAACAGTAGGCTGAGCTTAGAGTTTAACCCAAAGTAGCATGTCTCATAGGAAATTCCCTGCACACATTTAAAAAATCTGTCTTTTACTAGTCCTTCTCCCCATTTCCAGGTAGATGGTAGATTTATAGGCCAACTTTCTCTTCAGTAGGAATTATACTTTCAAAAGCATTTTCATATACTTTTATTCCTTTAAGCTTTACCAGACAAAAATACCCTGAGCCTTTATTGTTCCAATACAGATTTAAGTACCCTGAGGATATTTATTTTTGCAGTGATGTATTTTATTTCCAGATCCATAGTGTGTTTGTACATGTACGTGTATATATATGTATGTATGTATCTATATATACATATATATGTCATGTTAGTTCGTAACAAATTAATAAAGTTTATAGGAAGAAGCTTTCTCTGATATTGTTGATGCAATAAGTGCTTAATAAATGTTGGCTGTTTATAGAAGATTTTTACATTATAAATTAACCAAAAAATTATTATCAAAAAAATATTAAAACTCTATAATCATTATTGTTATGCTTATTTTCATTTGGCTTTCTTGACCCCACTCCTTCCTGAATTTTATCTAACTCTTCTGACTCTTTAGTTGTAAGTTCTTGGTCTTCAAGTCTCTTTTCCTGGTTAGCACGTTTTCCATAATTCCCTAGATCAGTGTCACCACCTTCTACTGAAACTCAATACTGTCTAATTCTACAAAACCTGTTAACCTCTCTTGGGGAGGAATGTGAGTAATCCAGTTATGTTTTAAGAGCTAGAAAGTTTGTTACCACTATGAAATACAGCTTAGCAAGGTCTAAGAATAGAATAAGCCATCAGATAAGAGACTGTTGTGTTACTGTGATTGTCCAGGTATCAGACACCTGAACAAGGACACTGCGGATATAGAGAGGGGGATGAATGCAAGAAATATTTGTGGGAGTAATCAGTGGAACTTTGCTATTGATTGTATACAGGGAGGAAAACAATTGAAGACCCTGAAATTGCCAGCTTCAGAATCATGCTCTGTTATTAAGAATTGACATAGAGGTACGTTATTGGGTGGAAGGCAGTGAGCTAAGTTTTGGACGGGATAACTCTGGGTGCCTAGCATGGCACTGTCAGGCTGTTAGTTTTACTTGTTCCAGTCCTTCCGCACCTGGCTCTTGCTAGCCTTCGCCCTCACTCACTCTGCATTCCACTACTATTGGCCTACGACCTTCCCTTTAGGAAAAGTAATTTCTTTTTGGTTATAATCAACAAGAGAATTTGTAGTGTGTGGAAAGCAATTCCTTGTTTCCTACCCACATTCCCATTATCCTCATCTTTTGACCCTTCCCTCCAATGAAAAAATTACTTAGAATTATATTTACCACCAGCACTACTACCACCTTACCCCACATCCACCCAACCTCTTGGATATTGGTACATAAGTTTTTATATTTTTTGAAATAAGTAGTCAACTTGGTAGAGATCTTTGAAGAAAAACAAAACTTTATGAAGTGTTTGTGAATAAAACATTAATCAATGAGTAGAGTAACACCTCATCTGGTTTCATTAGGTAATAAATATGCTACATAAGATAATTGAAACTTAACCCAAAATATTTTTATAGATTTTATGTACAGAGATTTTTATATTATTTATATATACACTACATAGTTTTACTTACATATGTGTTTGTGTATACATTTAATAGCTCTAAATATGTTTCTTTATAATGTTTTATATGATTTACTACCTTCTGAAATAGGGAACATTCCCCTTGCTCCACACTTAACCTCTTCTGAAAGATAGAAGTAGCTTTTTGTTTCAGAGCTTCAGAATGAGAGTCAGGAGCCCTAGGTTCTAGTCCAAGGTCTAACAGTAAATTCCTACGTGAGATACTTTGTTTTTTTACCATTGAATCTGTGGAATCTGGAATAGTGCCTGGCATGTAGTAGGTGCTTAGCAAATATTTTTGAAACAAATCATTGTTTTATGTCTACTTTAGCACTCCTTTTCTGATTTATGACTTGGGCTTCATTACTACTTAGTAAATAAGCTTCTGAGTTTTTAATGTAGTAGGGGTATCTAGGTTTTGATTGAAGTGAACTATTAAACTTAATTTATGTTGTCTTTTAGCTGCTTAGTGGAATTTTTGGCCTTCTTGATGTATTTTCTTGTATACTTAAATTTTCAAACAAATGATCTAATGATGTATTGAGAATAGTCTCCTTACTGAGTACATTCTATGTGCCTTTATTATATGTAAGCAGTGTCTTACTTACAAGGATATATCCTATTACAAGGACATATCCCATGTCCCCAGGGATCTTATAACCTAGATAAAGAGACATAGAAGTGAAACTGTAAGAGAAAAATGTTGGATCGTGAAGCGTTGACCCACAGGTACAGTGGGAATTCTAGGAATAGAGCAATCCATGTGGGCTGAAGCAGTAGCAAAAGAATTCAAGAAGGAGATGAAACTTGAATTGGTTTTGGAGAGTAGTTAAGATTTTGATAAGCATCAAGATGGAGAAATGACATTCTAAGCCGGGGCAATAGCGTAATCAGGAAAGAAAGCTGGGTTAAACATGTTCAGACAAGCCTGACAGGATTCCTATGGGTGTGAGGACTAGTGGGAAATGAAAGTAGATGCAGTTAGTACGAGTTTTATTCCAGGCTCCATGAAACTAAAGGGGTCTGAGGATAGAATTTAACGGAATCCCTCTGTTTAGATGAGAAAAAAAAAATCGTCTTTATGTTTTCACTAACAGGAACCTGTAACTGAAATTTAGCATTTCCTTCTACTGATAGTCCCTATTTAAAATGGTTCAACTTAAAAATTTTCAACTTTCTGATGGTGCAAATGAGATACACATTCAATAGAAATAATACTTCAAAATTTGAATTTAGATCTTTTCCTTGGCTAGCAATATGCAGTACCGGACTCTTGTATGCTGGGCAGCGGCAGCGACCCACAGCCCCCAGTCAGCCACAAAATCATGAGGGTGAACCACCAATATGCTTACAAAACCATTCTGCTCCCAAACAGCCATTCTGTTTTTCACAATTCAGTACACTATTCAATAAATTACATGAGATACTCAATACTTTATTATAAAATAGGCTTTGTATTAGATGATTTCGCCCTTTTGTAAGTGTTCTGAGCACATTCAAGGTAGGCTAAGCTAACCTGTGATGTTTGTAGGTTAAGTGCATTCGATGCATTTTTGACTTACAATGTTTTCAGTTTACAATGGGTTGGGACGCAACCCCATCATAACTAAAGGAAGATCTGTATTAGGATTTTAAGCGGTAAAGCACAGTAGTATTAGCAGTGCCTATGTACTAATTTAGTAAAGCACAGGTATTTTCATATTACTTTATAATTGTTGATATTTCTGAATATAGTTTATGTAGATTACTACTTCAAAATTATGGTTATTAGACCTGCTAGATTTTATTTTGTTGAGTGCTAATAAAGCAGCATATATATTAACATATCACAAATATAGGTTTTAAAAGAAACTTGGTAATTTTCAGTATAATTACTTTTCTTTGTAATCATTTATGCATTTAAAACCATTCATATTTTTTAAAAATATATTTTTAGTAAAATTGACTTTCTTTGTAATCCTGTATACTGTATTTAATGCATTTAAAAATATTCTGAGAGGATATCTGTAGCCTTCTTCAGACTGCCAAAGGGGTCAGTGACACCAGATCTAGTGAAACCAAATGGGAAAAGGCCTTGAAAACCATACCAAAGAGTTTTAGTTGAAATGGTAAGTAGAGAAGGAGTCTAATAAGTTTTTCATTTGTTTGTTTTAATTACAGAATAAATACAAGTTAACTTGAAAAATTTTTTAATTTCACTAAGTTTAAAAAAGAGAGGAAGTTCTTTATTTTACAGCTATTGATAAAGTTTACAAGGTAACAAAAACTTGTCTATAATCCCACATTCGTTACCCTTATACTCTTCATGTGTCTGTTCCAGTTTATTAAGTTGTTATGCCAAAGAGTGAAATATTTATTAAAGTGGTTATATAGGAGCATTTTTAATCTGCTGTACTATACTTGATGGGTCAAGCAGGAAGACTGTGGTGGCAGGGAGGTAAGCTATGGGTCTGGTCATTTAGATGTGGGATGATTGGGTAGCGGTAAAGGTGGAGTAGAATTGGCGATACCAAGAGGTATTAAGAAAGAACTTAAAGGGCTTGGTGGTAAACATGGGAGCTGAAATGCATGGAGTGGAGTAAGGGAAAGTAACAAAGTTAAGAATAGAGTACCTAAATCAGGATTCCTGAAATAATACTGTATAGGTTCACAATACTTTATCTGTAACCCGAGGCCATTTGTGTTTTGGAATTCAAAATTTTTTTGGATTTTAGAAAGGAAGCATGGTATTTCTATTGTATATTATTGTAACACCCCCCCAGCAAGGTCTGAGGCATCGCCCAGTAATTAAACACTAATATTTCTGCAGTGAAACATGGAAATAGTCACAGTCAGTAGGCTAACTAAAGCCTGTAAGTAGCCCCAAGTCAGCTCAAAGCAGGTTTTTTGCCACTACCAGATGAGGTTTTGTTGTTTGTTTGTTTTTTTAAGATTTTAAGTAATCTCCACACCCAACCTGGGGCTCAAACTTACAACCCCGAGATCAGGAGTCACATGTTCCTCCGACGCCAGTCACCCTGTCCAGATGAGTTTTGACATGAAGTTTCATGAAAAAAATCTTTTAAGAGCTTTTTAGATTTCAGAACTATGGAAGTGATTGTAGACTGTATTGACTAATACATCAGTGAGGAGAGTCTTAGGAGTTGTGTTTTGAGGAATGTTGATTATGAAATGGTTAAGATTGGAAAGAAAGAGGGGTATAGAAAGGCAGGAGAAGAATTTAGACTAGTTTCCAGGCTAAAAAGAGAATTACTATTTCTGATAAAAATGGGAAGTTAAAGAAGGAAACTATTTTGGTGAGGAGTTTAAGTTTAAACTTCCCTTTTATTTTTCAAGTATTCAAAGCTTACAAGTGGAATATAAAATTTCCTTTTAAAATGATCTCTTAATTTTCACAACCTATGACTGTGGTGTTGAGACATGAAAGTACTTCAAGGTTGAGAGTGGTTGAAGAGATGTTCCTAGATATTTAAGGGTTGTGGCCCTGCTCACCAAAACAAAACCTGGAAAATAGACCGAAAGAAGTAGAGTGAGGTACTTGTCCCGCATGTGGTTGAATCATTGGTAGGGCCATGTTTCTAATGATGTGACTATATACAGTAGTAGTAACTGTTACAGCAGCGGTGGTAGCGGACGTGTTTTGTTTGAATGCTTTTCACATGCCTGGCACTGTTCTAAATGCTCTGCAGCAAGCAGCCTAGTGGGGTCTTCCTTCCTCGTAGACTGGGTCATGACCGCAACTAGGAGGGAAGCATTAGCATAGGCAGAGGTATGATTTTGATTCCCAGTTCACTTTAAAAATCTGGAATAAAGGGCGCCTGGGTGGCTCAGTTGGTTAAGCGACTGCCTTCAGCTCAGGTCATGATCCTGGAGTCCCTGGATCGAGTCCCGCATCGGGCTCCCTGCTCGGCAGGGAGTCTGCTTCTCCCTCTGACCCTCCCCCCTCTCATGTACTCGCTCTCTCTCATTCTCTCTCTCTCAAATAAATAAATAAAATCTTTAAAAAAAAAAAAATCTGGAATATAGATAATTCATGAATATATAGAATTGAGTAGGTTGTAACTATTGCCATTCTGTGATTTTTTTTAAATCTACTTTGATAAATGGACTCATATTATTGTTATGTAAGTAAAATCTCTTAGAAATAGGGACAGAAGTCTAACAAAAATGAAATAAGGTTCAATAATTACTCTTAAAATTAGTTTAATTACTTTAAATCTATTGTGTATAAATGTATACATTTACTTTATGGTTCATAGTTTTAAAAGGCAAATTTTGTCTTCAGCCTTTATTCAGATTCTGCTCTGACTTAGATAATTCGAACTTCGTGTTTTTATTAAATAAGGATGTCGGACTAGATAATACATAAGGCTCCTTTCAGTGTCAATCTCTACGATTCTGAATGTTTAGGTTTCATCAAGTAGAAGAGAAAGATTAAACTAGAACTTAAAGGAGATTCTCCTTCGATTCTGCTGTCAGTGCGATTCTGAATGTTTAGGTTTCATCAAGTAGAAGAGAAAGATTAAACTAGAACTTAAAGGAGATTGTCCTTCAATTCTGCTGTGAGTGCAGCTGAGATGCCTGAGGAAGACAAGCGAGGATGAGTGTCCCACTGCACCTGCATCCTTTTGACAAACGTTAAGAAGCCTAGAAATAACAATCCTAGGAAACTAGAAGAATGTGTACACTGTTGACCAGAAAAAATTTTCAAGAAAACAATGATCAGTAATCATTCAAGTTAGTAATCAGTCAATCAGGTTAATACAACATAGAGGAGGGAACTCTGGACCAGAAATTAGAAAGCCACAAATACATTTCTGGCCCTCACTCTGCCACTGATTGAAGTTTTTGATAATTAGTGTATTACTTAATTTTCTGAACCTTGCAGAGTAAGAGGAATAACTACCTAGCCTTCTCAGTGGTTTTTCATGAAGATCAAATGATACGATGAATTAGAAAGTACCCAATAAAACTTAAGATATTCTATGGAGTTACTGCAAAATGGTGGATGAGGATCCTGAAAAGATTATTGTATTTGATGATCTGAATAAAACGATTATCAAGGGAGGAAACTTGGAGGCAGATTAAAACAAAATTGAAGCCATAGTATAACTACTCAATAGAGAAGTTTCTCAAGGCATGAATGGTAAGAGACAGATGGCCTAGCATAGCATATTCATTCCTTACATTGCTATTGCAGTTTTTTGTATGTTTGTGTTTCTCAGTTGATGAGGAAGAGGCAGAGGGCAGGAACTACAGCTCATTCTCTTTCCTCAGTGCCTTGAATAAAGTAGCTATTTTCATAAATAGCTTTGTGAATAAATACTTGCTGGACAAGACTTAACTGGTAAGGAAATACTTTGTGGTATGAGTATATACATGGATGTATGTTTAAGATGGTTAAGACTTAAACACGTTCATAGGTTGAAGGGAGAGATTGAAAAGAAAGGTGTGGGTTTCCTCAAGATGTGAGCGAAGGGGGATAGCATCTGGAGCCATAGATGAAAATGATGGTCTTACTAGTAACGGACTATTCCCTGCAAAAAGCACCAGACCCAGGAGGTTTTACCATTGAATTCTTAAAACTTCAAGCCCTAGATAACTATTTCAGAGTGTAGAGAAGAAAAGGTAAGATTCCCAGTTCTTTTTACAAAGCCAGCATAACATGATAATAAAATATGAGCGTAAAAGATTACACACCAATCTCACAAAAGTTGGTTCAAAAAATGCTTAATAAAACTATCAGATAGAAACTACCATTACATTAACAGAATAATACTGTAATGAAGTAGAATTCAATGTATAAATGTAGAACTGTATTAATAACTTCATATGTTAGTAGGTGAGGAACTGGGTTATGAATATCTTGAGGGTTAACAAAAAGGGGAAGATCAGCATTTATTCCTAATAATCCTTTGTGAAACAGGAATAAATGAATAGATGTAAGATTTTGCATGTCTCAGACCAGAAGTCTACATTTTGTTATTAGAAATGATGAAATACTAAATTCCTTTTTAAAAGTCATGAATCAAAAAGATCTGGCCGGCATTAACTATTCTATAACATTGTCTTTGGAATACTGTCCAACGTAATTAGACCAAAAAACAAAATAAATATTGAAAGGGAGGAGGCAAATTTATTTATAGATGACATTGTATATCTGGAAAAGACAAAAAGAATCTACTTACACTACTGTGTAATCTACTTACATTACTGTGAGTAATGAGATTTCATTATGACAGCTAGTTATAAAAACAGTAATTGTTTGAAGTATTTTTCTTGATGGTCTTTAAAATGAAAGTCCATCTATATGGATTAATGAATGGGAATCCTCATTCTTAAATACTTTTTTTTTTTTTTTTGCCTTCTAGGGAATACACAGACTGAATTTAATCTTATCATCTCTTAAGTAGATTGTAGTGTGTTTTGAATGAGATACTTTACATGTTAACTATTTTTTTGAAGATTTTATTTATTTGAGAGAGAGAGAGAGAAGCAGACTTCCTGCTGAGCAGGGAGCCCAATGTGGGGCTCGATCCCAGGACCCGGAGATCGTGACCTTAGCCGAAGGCAGATGCTTAACTGACTGAGCCACCCAGGCGCCCCTCCATGTTAACTTTTAAAAACTGTTTTGAAATAAAGTTGTAGCAGTGAATAGAGTGATTTTAAGGAAATCTTTTTTTAAATCCTTGTTACTTTGATACTTGCTATATTACTTGGTAATGCTAGGGAAGGTGTAATCTGATCTTTGAGCCATATTTGGTAAATAATAATTTTGTATGGAACCCACAGTTCTATCAGTAAGAGGAAAATTATTGCCCAGATGTAAGCTTTTCTTTGCCCTTAAAGCATTTCCTGACTTAAAGACCAAGTTATATCATGCATGGAAATTGTTTTGTTTTTTAAAGTATAGCATATTCCAGATCTGTAACTTTTTAACAAGAGTGTGTGGACAAAGATATTTTCTACTTTACTTGTAGGGAGAAGAATTACATGTCTCCTTCTTTACCACTGATTCTGTTTATATCCTAAAAGTAAATTGTTTCATTTTTATTCATCATCAGCTCTTGACTTGAGCTCTCTCACACATCTCCTTTATAGCTGTTCTGAAATCAATGTTGATAAATCAGTTATATCTCTTTGGATGTGATGCTGTTATTTAAACCTACAGCGTTTTACATAGCTGTTGCTTTAGCATATATAAAAATGAAAACTTAAGTATACCCATATGTTTAGAATAAAAAAATGTGTTTCATTCTGTAGTAATGCAGAAAAATGTATTGAATACCCACTATGTGCCGGGTTGTTAGGTACTTCTATACTTTAGCTAATTCTCTTGACAGTCCAGTAAGGTAGGGTGTGGTATCTCACTTAATAGAAAAGAAATTTGTTTAGAGTTTAGTCCAAGGCCATCCTGAAACCAGATTTGAACCTGGATCTGTCCCTTCCAGTTTTCACTGACAACACGCCATCACAAAAGATGGGAAATTTACATTTTTCTTAAAAACTACTTCGATTCTGTTTCACTTTGTTGTGTTGCTAGTCACAAGAAATGCAGGGAGTTAAGTTCTTTGAATCCTCCTCTTCACTGTTTTTTTTTTTTGTCCTGTTACAGTTCTCACAGTCTGCCATCATTTGACAGTAGCAGAGGCATTCAGTTTATTTCGACTGCTATGACATTTGTTTCTTAGAGAAATTCCTGCGAATGCCAATTCACCAAGCATAAGGACATCGTTTCCAGGCCCTCGTACAACAGTCTACTATTTCTAATATCTTACCATTTCTGTAATCTTTGTAGTTACAGTGTCCTTTTTTTTTTAATATGGACCTAACGAATTTATACGGAAAAAAAAAAATTGAATCTATTTTGGTAATGGAAAAAAGAATTTCCAGTGTGGTTACGAACCACATCTTATGAGCTGTTCTTTGCCTCCCACTTTAAGAATTACCAAGTATTTTTAAAAATTGGAACCTGAAATTCAGTTCATTGCTTGGATGCATTTCTTAAGAAACCTCTGAGAATTGATTGTAGGAAATTAGGGGAGCAGTTAGAAGATGATTGGAAATAAGATAGTGAGAGAAGAGCAAAATGACCTGAAAATGAGGACTTTACAATTTTAATTTTACCAGTGAAAGTGGATTTGTTGTTTTTCTCTTTCTGTTATACTCTGTGGTCCCATATTGGACAGTCTGTTGCAAAAAGCCATTATAGATTTCATATAGGCCACTGTTTGAGTATCTGGAACTGGGAGTCTATAGAGTAGAATTGGGTAAAGTAAGACAATGACTTAACTAATGTAAATAGCATCTTCTGGTATCTTGGAACTTAAGAGATCCTTTTTCCACCTCAGAATATTTTATGTGAGACACACTGGGGACTACCTCACTGCTATTAGATCTCATAATGTTATCTGGTCACATTTCTTATTCTGCCTACCTCTAGTTTACTCTAGTTTCTCTTCTGCTTTCAAGGCTCCAGACCCAGTTCCTGGACCTGCCCTGGAAAAGAAGTATCCAGTAGAGATGAGCTCACTGCAGTTACTTAATTAAAAATTTGTAAGCTACAAAAATGGCAATGGGCCAACCAGGAACAGCTACAATTTGAATTTTTCTATTTCCAGGTATGCTAAAGCCCATGGCACCAGTCAAGCTTAGCCTGCATAACTGCCTTACTATGACATCTATAATAACCAAAACTTTACTTTCAACATCTGTGGTCCTCTTGCTTTCAAGTTTAGTAACATTCCTAACATCTAGGTAACATGCAGCTACTCTTGACTTTAACATACCTTTTTTTGCCTGACTATTTCTAATTTAACTTGTTTGCTAGTAGTAGCAAAGTAATGAAAAAAAATTTAAGAAAAATAAATTTGAAATGCTATTGAGTTAGGCCCTGTAAATGTACAAAAAATACTCTGGTCTTCATTGAAAAGTAAACATTAATGACAACAAAACTGTCTTCCTTTAAGAGGTTCACATATAGTATAAGTAGTACAGGGAATTAAATAAATGATCCTAGTTCTCTCAACTATTCTACACTACAAACACCTTCACATAGAGTTAATATATTCTTCAGTAATTGGAAATCATAGGATTTCTGAATAGAACCAGATAATGTATTATATAGTACTTTTTACCTGAAGAATTTTAAATGTAAGTATATAACTAATATTTGCTGTATTTTTATTTAATTGTTCAAAATTAACCAGATAAGAAAGTCATAGTAGTTGGAATTGTCCTGGAATATAACAACACAACCAAAAACTGAGGTTTCCTGTTGCCTTAGATTTTAACGGAGTAAAAACTACTTATGGGTGGTTAGAGGTCAGAGGGCAGTTAGCTTTTAAAGGCTTTTACTGCTTTTACCCATTTGTATAGATTTAGAAACAGGATTAATCCATAAAAGGTGACTTTATTTACTAAATGGGTGGATAGCCATACATACCTTTTGTTTTTATTTTTTTTATTTTTTCTAAAGACTTAATTTGAGGTGGGGGGCAGAGGGAGAGAATCTCCAAGCAGACTCCCCACCAAGCGTGGAGCCTGACATGGGGCTCAATCCCATGACCCACGAGATCATGACCCAGCTGAAACCAAGAGTTGGACGATTAACCAACTGAGCCACCCAGGCGGCCCCCCATATCTTTTGTTTTTAAAGTTCAATTCAGAGGAATTGAACAGAGGAATTTTATATCCCAACTGTGATTTTGAAAGATGATTCTAATATCCTAACTTGTGCTTTAAAAATTCTCTCCTCCATTGTTAATGTATAATGAATTTAATATCAGCCAGTGTATTCAGCATTGGGTCACTGATTATGTCCCACATGATTTGTTTGGTATTGAAAGGATTGTATCTCATGGAGTGTTGAATTAGGACTGGAAAGGGAGCTACTGCCAGAGTTACTATAGGATCATTACTGCTGTCAGGGGAATTGGAGGGGAAATTCAAGAGAGAACTGCATTCGAATTTCAAGTCTTATTAGTTATCACTAGGGCTATTAGTAATGGTGAAATTTTTCTACATTCCTGAATGCAATTTTTGTATAAAACACTGTACTAGGTACAGTAAGTATGCAGAAATGAATAAACCTGGTTTTCAGTTACCTTACAGACAAGTAATACCAAAAAAGTACCATAATAGTGGTATGAACCATGTACTGGAGAATACCAGAAAGAATCAACTTTGTGGGGAAGGAAACATTTCTACCAAGCCTTGAAGAATAGATAGAATTCTTTCGAGAGAATGGCAAGAATATTTCTCAGTTATGGAAATGAAAGTATATAACATGTTCTAGAAATTGTGAGCAGTCCAGTGTGCCTAGACAACAGTGTACGGGATATGATAGAAGTTGGATCTATGGCATGCATGCTTTCAAATGTCAGGTGAAAGAGTTGGGACTTCAGTAGTAGGTAATGGGAATCTATTGAAGATTTCTTAGCATTGGTGCACTTAAGTAGGTGAGTCTTTTGAAAAGCTGACTGGTAGAGTAAGGGTTGACTTGAAGTCAGATTAGGCAGTAATAATACCTAATTAAGGACAACATTTATTGTTATGTGTACCAGACACTATGTGTGAAGAGTTTTACCTGTAATTTCTCATTTAATCCTTATTACGGGAATGTGAGAAGTAACTGAAATAATAAATGCTAGGCATTTAGCACAGGACCTGGCCCAGTAATGCTAAACCATAGTGATTATACTATAAACTCAGAGAAAAGTGTTCTTGTCCACCTTTATGTGTGAAAACTTTCTACAAGAGTGTTGTGTTTATTGAGGGACTCTTAACAAAGTAACAATAAACCTCTTTTTTTTTTTACTACCCCCTACCTCTTTCTTTTAAACAATTAAACTATCCCATTGGTGGATGAATACTTCTTACCCGGTTTGAGAGCTGATCATTAGTTGACATTGAGTTAGCCTTTGGTCAAAAAAAAAAGTGGAGGGGGGGAGGGTCTGACTTTTTTGTTTTAACAGGACTGAGCATAGAGATAGTCATGCACCTAAACATAAAGCCCATACATAAGGTTTAAATCAAAATGTAACTGTAGGGGCGCCTGGGTGGCTCAGTTGTTAAGCATCTGCCTTCGGCTCAGGTCATGATCCCAGGGTCCTGGGATCGAGCCCCGCATTGGGCTCCCTGCTCCGCGGGAAGCCTGCTTCTCCCTCTCCCCCTCCCCCTGCTTGTGTTCCCTCTCTCGCTGTGTCTCTCTCTGTCAAATAAATAAAATCTTTAAAAAAAAAAAAAATGTAACTGTAGATCTCATCTGTCAAGCGTCTGGAAAAGTGATAATTGTTGCAGCTGTTAACTATAACGGTAACAGTTTTAGCATAGATAACATAGGCTCGAAGTTATTTGGAAGTATATATGGTTGGCTAAGTACAGTTACTTTCAAATTATTCTACTCACTCTTACTCTCCTACCCATGTAGGAATACAAGTAGTGATGGATCGTCTTCCATTCATGTGTCCCTTTACCTGGCCCCCTCTCCAAAATAATTAGTGTGTGTTCTTTTTTTTAATTAATTTATTTAGAGAGTGAGAGAGAGCATGAGCAGGGGGGAGGGACAGAGGGAGAGGGAGAAGCAGACTCCCCGCTCAGCAGGGAGCCCTTAGATGGGACTTTATCCCAGGATCCTGGGATCATGACCTGAGCCAAAGGCAGACGCTTAACCAACTGAGCCACCAGGCGCCCCCAATTAGTGTGTGTTCTTTCAGAACCTTTCCTATGCATTCATATAATAATCTTTTTTAATCTATTTTATATCTTTTTTTTTCCTAACCACAAAGGGTATCCCTGTACATGGATTCTGCATCTTTCTTTTTTCATTCGTTAAAGTCTTAAAGGTCTTTCCATTTAATTGTTTGGAAATCTTACTCCACTTTAAAAAAACCAAAACACGGGCACCTGGGTGGCTCAGTCGTTAAGCGTCTGCCTTCGGCTCAGGTCATGATCCCAGGGTCCTGCGATCGAGCCCCACATCGGGCTCCCTGCTCCGCGGGAGGCCTGCTTCTCCCTTTCCCACTCCCACTCCCCCTGCTTGTGTTCCCTCTCTCGCTGTGTCTCTCTCTCTGTCAAATAAATAAAATCTTTAAAAAAAAAAAAAAAGCTGCATGGTATTCCTTCATATTGCTCTGCAGTAATGTACTTATTCATGCCTCAGTAAAGGTTTTTTTAGTAATACACACTAAGGTGACTGTATGCTCCTCTTTAAGCATGTGTTTGTCTCTAGATTAAATGCTTTAATTTATATAGATAAAGAGCTAGACCTCACATACTTTATTATGTGTAACAGATTTCATTCAGCCCACCTCACAGCTGATTGCAGTAGCAATGGTGGTGACACCCCAGTTGTGAACTGCTGGCTTAGAATACTGATCTGCAACTGACTTAGTGGGAACCGTGTGTATATCCATGATTCTCTTCCGTTAAAAGGAACGGTATTAACAATTGTCCTCTCTCCCTCACATGTGGGAAGGATAAAGTGAGATAATGGATATGTGCTTATGGGAAATCCAGTATAAATCTGAATTCTACTAGATTATAATCTTCTCAAAAGCAGGGGCTGTATTTTATTCATCTTTGCATATTTAGAGCACAGTGCCTGGCATGTCGTGGGCAGTTTTTGTGGAGTGGATCCCAGACATGAACGTGACCAAAAAGTGGTTCGGGCCAGTAGAATTTTCTTAGATGTATTTTCTACATTACTAGGAATCTGTACAGTTTTCACTGAAAATTACCCACCTCTTCAACCTTATCTTATTTTTCTGCTCCACTAAGCCATAATTCTTCAGATTTGTCATGTTCTTTCATGGCCTTTCCCCCAACACAAACAGTTGTCAGAGATATCCTGTAAGACCTTTATTATTCCTAATGACCAAACTCAAGCACAACATTCTTTGTGATGTTTCTCCTGCCTTTCCTTAGTGTCTAAGTTTTAGGCACTTCTTCCCCTTAACCTTCACTGCAGCTTATACACCTGTAAATGGCACAGTGTTTGTTGCTGTCTGAAGACATACCTGCCCCTGGGGCATGGCAGGGCCTGGAACTTCAGAGATAAATCACCTGCATCGAGAAAATGAGAGGCATGTTGTTTTTGCTGACTTGTGGGATGCAGCGTGTATGATGCAGAGGAGGGCCATTAAAATCTTGTGTGATATGCCCCTCCTTACCCTACTTCTTCAGCCTCATCTTTCATCACATGGTCTGTGAGTCTTTCTCCCTGCACTTCAATGTTAGCCAGCTACCTATGGCTTCCTGAACTTGCCACGCCATTTCACTCCTTTAAGTCCTTCCCTAGGCAACTACCTATGCCTGAAATACCTTTCCCTCTCACCTGTCTACCTAGTGAACACATTTTATCTTCTAAGACCCAGCTTAGGTATCCCCTTGTTTAATGAATCCTTTCCTTAAATCCTCCCCTTCCCTCAAAATTGACCTGCCCCTCCTTTGTCTCCCCTGTTTACTGCACATTGTATCTGTAACCATTCAAGTTATTACATTTATTTATTGAATGTTTATCTTCCCCTACTAAAATGTAAATTTCTTGAACATAGGCAACTGTGCTTTTATTAATTTTAATATTTTCACCCACTATAGTGTAGAGCAGGCACTCAACAAAGCTTAAGTAAGCAGTATATAGTACATATGAAAAAATATAAAAATGATAAATTAGAAAATGGGTTATCATAAATAAAAATGTTAAGTGGATCGTCACTTTTATATATTTTTCAGTTCAAATTTCCTATTAGGAAAGTCTTTGTTGATTTATGGATAAGTATTTGTAGGATGAGATTTCTCGTTCTTTATTTAATTACATTATACAATTTAAAATATTGAATATTCTCTAAGAGTATCTAAATTGGAGAATTGTGAAATAGATTTATATATAATAAATTTGCTGATAAAAGTTTCCGTACAGTTCTGAGATTATTCTTTTTTTTTTTTAAAGATCTTATTTGAGAGAGAGAGAGCACATGAGCAGGGGGGAGGGGCAGAGGGAGAGGGAGAAGCAGACTCCCCACTCAGCAGGGAGCCTGATGTGGGACTTGATTCCAGGACCCTAGGATCATGACCTGAGCCGAATGCAGACGCTTAACCGACTAAGCCACCAGGCGCCCCCTGAGATTATTCTTGACTATCTAATTAAAAAATTCATTCACCATTACTATAACAAGACTAATAGCCAACTATATACAACAGTTTCAAAGTGTAATATTTGAAAGACGGGCATATACTAAACAAAATTATTGCATTGTGTTGTCTTTTAGAGACTTGATTCAATTTAATACTGTTTTACCAATTTCACATTTGCTCATTTTGAATTCTCTGTAATTTCTTTTTAAGGTTCTGAGTACTGTTATAGTAATGAAATATTTTATTTAAATGTTCTTTACAAATACATTTTTTTTTTTAAGATTTTTTAAATTTATTTATTTGACAGAGAGATAGCGAGAGAGGGAACACAAGCCAGGGGAGTGGGAGAGGGAGAAGCAGGCTTCCCGCGGAGCAGGGAGCCCGATGCAGGCCTCGATCCCAGGACCCCGGGATCATGACCTGAGCCGAAGGCAGACACTTAACGACTGAGCCACCCAGGCGCCCTACAAATAAATTTTTATGTATTTTCTCCATTAGCAGGCTTAGCAATCTCCATTCAGCGCAGTTGTATTACCAATCAAGTGTATGTGTATAATTTTAAAATTGCCAGTTTAACTTATTGTTAGTTCTTAAAATTTTTTGTTATTAAGAGATCACTGATACCTATCTATTTACACTATGTGTAATTCATGAACATAATTGACACACACCCAATGCTATAACACACACAGACATCTAGCACCTGGTCAGGAGTCCACTCTGGGGAGAAGTCAGTTGAGGGCCATGACATTAGAAGGAAGATGGGTGATGTTATATGCGATGTACCACAAAAACATGGGGCCAAGTAAGTGTTTGGAACTGCATGGGGATTAGTTGATGAAACTTCTCATAACTTTCTCTGAATCTTCATATTAAGATGCCATTTTAGATTAATATTTTAACCAGATTATTATAATCTTCACATGCCATTGAGTTCACTGGTTCATTACAAATGTTTATGGTTGATATAAGATGCTAACCGGTCCTTCCAAGTGCTTTCATTTTCTTTTATCCTCTCTTTTTCCCTCTTACCCATAATAGGAACTTATTGTCATATCATTTATTTATATCATGTTTTCTTTTAAAGATATTTATGCACAGGATGGATTATCCAAAAATTACAGTAAAAGGGGGGCACTGAAAAATAACTTTGTGTCTCCCATCAAAGTCCTAATGTATTGGGAAAAATTAGATATGAATTGGAAAATACACCCAAGGTAGTTAGTTATATAATATGTTTTGATGAATTATAACCATTCTGTCTTAGATTTATTGTGCTTTTCTTGATCCTTAGAAAATGGTAGCACTCACCACAAAACCACAATACATAAATTGCCAAGTGTGGCTGACTTTCACATTCCTTTAGAAGAACTTATAACTGGTAAGCCTTTTAACCATAAGAAATGGCCAACATTCATGGACTTGATGCAATGTATTAAATGAAAAAACTGGGAAGTTTTCTTTTTAGGAGGAGGTAGTGTGGATCATTATGTACTTTAGCCTTTGATGTTTATTTTTGCTTTACAAAGTAAATTATTGCAGGGGTATAAAGTTGAGGAATCGATTTTCTGCTAACATGATTCTTTGCTCCTTTCAAGCTTTTAAATAACACAAAAGCTGAACATGATAGCTAATTTAAAGTAGTAGCATTTAGATGACTGATTTGGTATGTTTCTGTTACTTTATTTTTGTAAATAACTGGCTGTGTAAAATGATTCAATATTACCACTGTTTCATGCTGAAATTTATGCTAAAGATGGATTATAATTATCTTGTTTTTAGGCTTAAATGGTGATAGTATTTGAATTTTAGATTTTTAATTACATAGCTATAGTTATTGTTTTTTTTTTTAAAGATTTATTTATTTATTTATTTATTTGACAGAGAGAGACACAGTGAGAGAGGGAACACAAGCAGGGGGAGTGGGAGAGGGAGAAGCAGGCTTCCCACGGAGCAGGGAGCCCGATACGGGGCCCGATCCCAGGACCCCAGGATCATGACCTGAGCTGAAGGCAGACGCTTAACGACCGAGCCACCCCAGGCGCCCCTATAGTTACTGCATTTTAACTATTAGGAAAATAACTTGATATTATATATTTGGTTGGGGGTGGGGTCTGCTTTGCCTTAGTAAAGTTGTAACATCATGTTCCAAGAAATAGAATTCTAATAATTTGCTGTTAAAATTTTTTTTAAATTTTTCATGTTCAGTTAGTGGCATTTGCAAATTCTTTTGAGTTTAATCAGATGTGAAGTGCATCAACTGTTACCTAACTAGCATTTGATGAGATGCTTAGGTAATGTATCACTAAAGTAAAAGGTATTTAAAATAGTGTATGTAATTAGGCAGGGAATATATATATATATATATATATTTTTAAGGTTTAATTCTGAAATCATATTGAGGCTAAAAGGTTTCAAAATCTGCTTTGATTTTAAAAATTATAGCATCTTTCAGCTATTACTGCCTATCAGTGCTTCTTTCTCTGATGAAGATACTCTTTAAGAATAACTCACTGCACAGTCTGATAATGTCAGCCAATCCACAGAAGACACACAAATTGTCATTAGTTATGAGAACCTATTAATATCATTTTGACAACAAAGAGATAAGTTGAAACATTCTGCCTTTCCAGTAGGCATCCTGGGGAAGTTAGTATTCACAGTTGTTGAGGTCAGAGGGGCTTTGCAGTACAGACAGTTCTGTTAAAATTTAACATATGTGTTTCTAAAAATCACCATGCTATGCAAATCATGGGGAAGAAACCACAGGGCTTATGGAAAAAGCAGAATTTGGGATGCAACACTCAAAAACTTTATCAGAGAACAATTAAAAAAGATAGGAACCTTTAAAAAATGACGGAATAGTTTTACACATGTTAAATGATTAAGAAATATGTACTCGTATACAATATACAAACAAATGTTGTACTTTGAAAAAGTTCTGAAGTTTGCTTATGGAAATGAGCGTAGATGTGGCAGCTTTTTATTGTGAAGTGGTCAAGGAAGGGTTTTCTGAAATCAGAAGGAAAGTTGTAACACAAGATGTGGATAGGTGGGACCATGCGGAGATAGGGTGAACTGAGGTGGCTGGCAGATGTTTAAAGTGTGTTCATATTTACATTTTGTTTATTCACACACAACTTGTTTCAGCTGAGTGTGGTTTTTCTGTGTTCAGCTAGTGTTTCTTGCGAAATCACAGCAAAATTCACTTAATGCTCAAATTGTTCCCTATTATATCAGTTGCATTAGAACAAATTCTGAATTTCCAAACAAGTACAGCAGCATGAACTTACAGCTGAGAGTAAGGGAAACACTTGTTTGGACAGACAGATGCACTTTTTATGGTAGTCTTCAAAATCTAGGCATTTTCTGATGGACGGAGATTTATTGCAGCAAATATTTACTGAGCGTCTACTATTTGGCCTACACTTTTTAAGTATTTAGGATACAGCAGTGAACAAGGTCGTCTTTCCACTTTGGGACTAACGGGACTTGTGTAAAGAATTTTGTTTGTCATCAAGGTTTGGTTTTAAGAAATAAAATTAGGTAGATGAAAGAGAAGTCTAATAAAGGAGTCTACAGGGCAACAGGCTTTCCTCTAACTTTTTAAATTGTATACTTTTACAAGATAATTTCCTGGGATCCTCTCCCACTCAAGATTCCGTTGTTTACAGAAAAAATTACCATCTCTTGAGGTTATTAAGCAGAATTAAATTTTGAGATGGTACATATGTTAAAATGGGAAGACCTCCTTATCTTCTGGTCCATAAGCTAAAGGAGAATCCTAATGCAATTGAGAAGTGAATTGTAGTTGTATATATTTCATTCTGTTTCTTTTTGATATTCAACATAAACTATATTCTTCTTTGTTAGAATAATTAAATTTGTTCCAATAAAACTCAATCATGTAAGAATGGGGCAAAGATAAAATATGTATATAGTTTTATATAATAATATTAAAACTTTAGTGTTATTGTCTCTCAAGGAAGGTCATCTATTATAAAGGCCTTTCTCGTCTTCTCCTGTAACTACTCCCCACCCCAAACTCGTGCTTCAAAATCCCCTTCTTCCCTCTATCCCTCCTTTCTTCTAGTCAGATAGGTGACTGATTCACCATCTCCAGGATCTGCCTCCTATTTGGTTGTCTTGCCTCATACTTTAACTTTTTAAAAAAATGTTAATTTCCGTTTAGTTAACATACAGTTGGATTAGTTTCAGGTGTACAATACAGTGATTCAGCAGTTCTGTACATTACTCAGTGCTCCTCACAATAACTGTACTCTTAATCCCCTTCACCTATTTCACCCCTCCCCCTCCCCACTGCCCTTCTGGTAATTAGCAGTTTGTTCTATATTGTTAAGAGTCTGTTTTCTGGTTTCTCTCTTTTTTTCTTTGTTCTTTGGTTTCTTAATTTACACATATGAGTGAAATCATTTGGTGTTTGTCTTTCTCTGACTGACTGACTTCATTTAGTATTATACCCTCCAGATCCCTCCATGTTGTTGCAAATGGCAACACTTCATTCTTTTTTATGTTCTTAAACTTGTTAAGTACCCATGATTCTAGAGCCTCCCATTCTCTCCCTCAGCCCAGAGAGCCCTTTAAACACATACAGCACAGTTTATACCACTTATCTGGCACTCATGTACAGCCTAGTACTGTTTGCTTTCTCAGGGAGCTTTGCCTGAGTTTTAGTTACACAAGGTATTTGTCCATATACATGGAAGGGGAAGGCTTCAAAGGTTCAGTCAGCTTTCTCGATATTCTACAGCCAGGGTAGCATGCAGCCGTGTTTTTGCTGAGGTTTTGTTCCTTTGTACTTTGTGGGAATTCATGGTATTTAGAATGAAAATTACTACCAGTGTGTATTGTTTGCTACAGGTCAGGCAGGTGCAATGCAATTTACTTTCACTGTGTGAAATCCTTAAAATTCCTTGAGCTGTTTTCCCCATTTTACAAAGAAGAAATGATAGTATTAGTGACTAGCACTTACATAGGCTACTTTATTGTGCACTTACTCTGTGCTATTTTTAATTATTTTACATGTATTATTCATTTAATTTCATAATAATATGAGATAGCTACTCCATCATCACCATTTTATAGATGAGGAGACTGAGACACAGAGAAGTTAAATGATTTGCCCAAGAAGACACTGTGCGTAAGTGGCAGATTCAGTTTCATAAGTAAGTGAGCACAAATTATAGCATCCTGGAATTTATACTTAAGCAGCCACCACTATGTGTCAAATGCTGTGCACTTTATGTACATTATCTCATTTGTTTATCTCATTAAATGGACAGTGCCCACTAATACAGAATTCAGGTTGAAATATTTAGCAGTGTTATCTCTGCCTTTAACCATTAACATGCTCTTTTGCCTGAAAATTTTGGAAACAAATGGCTAAAGTGTAGAATACGGTTTCTTGAAATTCTACTTTTTGGGAAAATTTTAAGCCTATCTCAGAGTGACATTTAATTTATTCACTGATATCTTTTTTTGATAAGACTTTAATAGTAAAAGCCAGTACTTTGATTGTCAAGCTTATACAAGGTACATTACGAGTTACTCATTTTAAAAGTTGGATCTCATCATTTGTTCCTTTCATTTTAAAAGTTTGCTCCATCATTTACTTTGGTACCTCCTGGTCAGGAACAGTCAACCTTAATCTTTGATACACTTTTTCGTATCTCCATAGTCATTGCTTTAGGGTTTTTGTTTATCTTATCAAGGCAGTTTGCTTGCTAGAAAGTAACATATCTCATGTAAATCTGTAACTTCAGTAGAATGGTAGTGTCTCCCCTTCATCCCACCTCACCCCATTTCACCCCCTTTTCCTCATTTCCTGTGGGGTGAGAATTGCAAAAGCTTTGTTTATTGTATTTGATGGAAAACTAGCTTTTGGTCACATATGATTAATATTCTACGGTTTTTTCATTAAGAACTCTCACACTTTTCTTCCCCAAATGCTAGTGTGGGAAAGCACCTTGGAGATAGAGCTCATCCTCCATAATAGACCAAGTGGCTAGGCTAACACTACTTACCAAAAAAAGTAATAGAAACACTAAATACGGATTTAAGCAAAAATTGTGAAATAAGTAATTGGGCAGATGGGCATAGGATTCGAGAAGCACGGTTGTGTGTGTGTATATGGGAACTGAATTACAAAGCTAAATCTTCATTTTCCACAATAGGAAATCCATAGATAATGTGTAAAATTGGAAAATCAAGAAATAATCCTATAATCACCTTGTGTAGGAATGTGGAGAAACAGCCCAGTGTTGACAGTGGTTACTCTATAGAGTAGAATAAGAGTAGGAAGGCATGACGTAGGGAAGTTGCTGGTTTCCCTGATAAATTTTGTAGTACTCTTTGGCTTTTAAACTGTGTACATGTTTTTGTCTTTACAATTTTATTTAAATTTTTCATTATAGGATATGTCATGTTAAAATATTGCCTGGACAAATGATGATTAAGATTTTTTAAAATCATTTTTTTGTATATACTGTTTAGTTGTTTAGGCTGGAAGGAATGTTGGCCTTTAGGGAAAAATTAATGACTGTATAATGTTTTATACTTAATATAACCAACAGTATTTTTCTTCAAGTGTTCTTAAATTATATGGTAGGATTATCTGCACTCAGGTTTTAATTAATGTCAGCACCAGAGATGCCTATCAAATGTTTATCTGCAGCCCAGACCTGCTCTCTGAGCCCTAGACCCATCAATCTCTACTCCTTCTGTGATACATCTATTTAGATATTTTAAAGGTGCCCGAGACTCAACGCATTCAAAACCAAATCTGTAACCTACCCCTTTGTTTTCTCGGTCCTGTTCTATCATTTACACATCAGAAACCGGTCGTGACACCAACTTCTTCACCCCAATATTTAATCCATCAACAAGTTCTATTAATTTTTACTTCCTAAATAACCCTTCAGTTTTTCCTTCTCAGCCTCCACTGCTGTTTCTACAGGGATGAGCTATTAGCATTTCCTGGCTAGCCTACGGCAGTGGTTTCTAACGGGGCTTCTCCTATATTTTACCCTTTTCTCCATAGTGTAGCCATTCTTCATACATACATGATTTCTAGATCAGGTCTCCTTCCTGCCTCTGAGCCTAAATCTGCAGTGGCTTCCCATTACTCTGAAAATAAAACTTCCAAATTTTAATGGCCTCTAAGGCACATCATGACTTGGGCCCCACATTTTTCTTGCTGTCTGCTCTCTACAATTTTTCCTCATGTACCATGCTCCCTTCCAATCTCTTGCTGAATATGAAAGAGGCGAAACAAATACGGTAGCAACAAGCTAGACTGAGCTAGCAGCAGGAGGCAGACAGAAGGTAAATTAGTGCGCAAGTTCAAATAGCTATCTGAATTAAAAACTTGGGTCGGTATGCCTCTAACCTAGGAACCTCTGTGACCTGGAGAGCAAGGGCACGACTCCTACTTGTATCTTCAGCACAGTTATCTGCTGTATTCTAGGCACTCCTTAAATGTATGGGTTGTGGATAATTAGAGGATGATTGTCCGATTTTAAATACTCTCCATATCTAGTTGCCTCATAAATGCCCAAATTTTGATCAGACCTGTAAGTCCTGTTGCTTTTCTCTTTGTTGTTTTTTTAATTGGGAACTCCCAACTACAAACTCTGGGTACAGTTAAACAGCTGTGTTACATACTCTTACAGTCCTGGAAAAAATCACCATGACAAATGATGGTGAATGTGAAGACTTGCTAACTCTCAGAGCTTGAGGTGTCAGTGAGCCATGTTCCCATATTTGGTACTCTGCACTGTCATGATAATTATTGAGGGGTCAGAAATAAATTGTTTACGTATTCTTTAAGAAAGGAAAGAATAAGGCACATTTTATAAGGCTTTCCAGTATATTTACTGTTAGATTCTGTAGTAGTGTATATATTCTGCTACTATTTAGAATTCTTAAGAAATTAATCTTCCTACATCATTTGAGGTGGTGACAGTTTAGGTGCCAAAAGTTTGCACCTGATGCTAGAAACATTTCTAGCAAATATGATTTCTTTATTTTCTCAAAAGAGCAGTCATGTTGCATCTTAACTATAGAAAATATGTTTCAGGGCGCCTGGGTGGCTCAGTCGTTAAGCGTCTGCCTTCAGCTCAGGTCATGGTCCCAGGGTCCTGGGATCAAGTCCCACATCGGGCTCCCTGCTTGGCAGGAAGCCTGCTTCTCCCTCTCCCACTCCTCCTGCTTGTGTTCCTGCTCTCGCTGTCTGTCTCTCTGTCAAATAAATAAATAAAATCTTTAAAGAAAAAAAAAGAAAATATGTTTCCATTTATTATTAGAAATAATTTTCCAGATTAAGTTATATTGCATGGTTTTCCTTTTGAAATCAAATACCACCTGCTGTTTGTTTGTTTCAGCAATGAATTTATTTGTAAAGTTTATTTACTCACCACAAAGGCTACATTAAAAACAGTTACCTTGCCATGTCCTTAAAGTTTCCTTTGCTGGATATTGAATGTGGGTTGATGTTTTTTCTTTCAACACTTACATTTTGTCATTTGACTGTCTCCTGGCCTCCACAGTTTCTGATGACAAGTCGACATTGGAATTGTTCCCCTCTGTCATTTCTTTTGCTGCTTTCAACATTTTCTTTGATTTTCAGCAGTTGGACAGTTATGCCTATGTGTGGTTTTCCGGGCTTTTCCTGTTTAAGGTTTGAGTCTAACCTGTTTAGGTTTTGATATTCTTCAGTAGGATCTTTGTTTGTTTTTGTGTTGTTGTTGTTTCATACAAGCTCTGGCTGGTTTTATTAAACATTTTGCATGATTTACTTTTCACCAGTGTGTTCTCACATGCTTCTAGTGATATCAGAATCACCTGGATCAGTGATGGCCAGCGCATACTCGCAGAATGTTCCACATGCTATGCCCAATCCAGTAGTATTGCCACTGTAGTGACGGACACCATTTTTGGCCTGTGCGGCTTAGTACTGTTTCAGATTTCCTCAAGGCTTGGGCAGTTGTTACAGATGGCGACCAGTTTTGCTTTGCCTTGCTGATCATCTTTAGAGTCTGCTCCTGCCCCAGCAAGGACTTTCCACTTTTCATGAGAAGTTAGAGCCTAGAGTTGATTGACTCCAGCAACTTTTTTGTTGTCTTTGCAGCCACCATCTTCTGCCTTATGTGTGGGATGATCCCCAACCAAAAGCAGTCACCAAGGTGTCTGGGGAGGTGATCAAGATCTTCTTGATCTGTAAATTTATATCTTTTACTAACTTGGGGAAATTTTTAGTCAGTATTTCTTCAAATAGTTCTTTTCTACCCCATTGTCCCTCCCCTATCCTTCTGGATCTCCAATTACAAGTACTTTAGACTTTGTGATATTTTCCCACAGGTTCCTGAGATTCTCTTCCTCCCCTCACCCACCCCACCCCCGGTCATTTTTTTTTTTTTCTCCATTCTTCAGGTTGGAACAATTTCTATTGCTTTATCTTCAAGTTCACTGACTATTCTGTCATTTCCAATATGCAGTTAAATCCATCCAGGGAATTTTTTATCTCAGACATTTTATTTTTCACTTTTGATTTGAGTTTGGTTCTCTCTCTTTTTTTAAAATATAGTTTCTGTTCATTTGCTTTTTTTTATCTGAGATCCAAGCATATTTGCCCTCACAGCTTTAAGCATAAAGTAGCTGCTTTAGAATCCTTATGTGCTAATCATTCTACCATCTGGGTCATCTTGGGCTTGCTCTCCCTTGGTTGCCTTCTCTCTTGAGTATGGGTCAGTTTTTCCCGTTCCTTACGTGTGTCTTAAGAAAAGGACGTGTAGAAACTCTGGATTCTATTGTGTTCCTCCAGTAGTGAGCATTGATGTTTGGTTGGTTTGCTTGCTTGCTTGCTTGCATTTAGGTAGGCAGTTAACTTGGCTGAACTCCCAACTACAAACTCTGAAATCTCAGTTATTTTAGCTTTGGCCGGGCTGCTTGGAATCTCACATATGTGTAGTTTGGGGATCAGAGATGTGTGCAGAATTTATACATAGGATTTGGTGCTCCTCTCTTCCTGTGATTTACCTTACTAGGTTTTCAGCTGGTGTGGTTATGCCAAAGTCTATCCTTTGGTTCATTAAGCAAGTAGGGCTGTAGGTTTTCTGTCTAGGTTTCAGCTACCAAACCAGCTGGGGCCTGCTCTCTGGCTAAATGCCATTTAAAAAAGGGAAAATCACCCCATGCTGTTACCTTCTAAGTACTGACTCCCTTCTCCTCCCCACCATCCCTCTGTTGCTGTTTATGCTTTCTGCCCTCAAGTAGTTGTTTTTATACTTTGTCTAATGTTTATAGTTGTTTATGAGAGAATTGATCTAGTAGGAGCTACCCAGCCATTACAGGAAGTGGAATCCCTAAAATACAGTTGTACATTTGAACAAAGAATCTTGGAAATTTGTTTTAATGATGGAATCAGTTGAAATTTATATTCATGGTTCATCCTCCTCTAGTAAAGGTGGTCTAACTCAATTAGAGTGAAAATTTATTTGCCTCTCCCTCAAATTGTGTAAAAATTTCCAAATCTAGATCATTTGAAATGTGTTTTAGAAGCAAAATAATATGAAGAAACCATGTAAAGAAACAGTAAAACCTTTTCATCCAACAAATGTTGCATCTTTGACCTAGGTAGGTCCTGGGGATGTAGCAGTGAACTTCAGAGTTCTTGATCCTATGGAGTTAACGTTTTGGGAATAGATAGATAGGTAAAAAATAAATACATATCAGGTATTGACAACTGCTGTGAGGAAAAGCAGGGTATGAGGATGTGATGGGGGGAGACCATTGTGGCATTATTTTAGGGAGATGGGTCAAGGAAGCTGTTTCTGAGGAAGTAACATGATCAGAGATCTTAATGAAGTAAGAGAGGGGGGCCATGCAAGTATCTGAGGATAAAATGTCCCAGGCAGAAGGAGCAACAAGTGTAAAAACACTAAGGGAGGACAGAGTGGCTTTTTTGAGAACTAGCCAGAACTGAGGGAACTAGGAGAATGACAGAAGTGAAAAGTCTGAGGGGTGGGAGTTAGCCAGGGGCCTTGTGTTGTAGGATTTTGAGCAGGGGATTTTGCCCTGATTTACTTTTCACAGAGATCACTTTGCTCAACAGAGTGAGGGGCGGGAGTGGAGCAGAAAGTGAAGGCAGGGAGGAAACCAGTTAAGAGACCTTTGCAGCGGCATTCTAGGTGACTTACAGTGCTGGCTCAGACGAGAGCAGTAACAGGTGGGAGAAAGTGGTCAGATTTGGAATATTGTTTGCAGATACAGTGAACAAGACTTGATGCTGGATTAGATACGGGATGTGAAAGAAGGATCAACGGGATAAATGATGGCACCATTTACCGGGATGAGAAAGACTGGGGGGGGATTGGTTTGGATGGGGGGAATTAAGAGTTTAATTTTGGACATGCTAAGTTTGAAGTGAGTTTGAGATGTCAGGCAGGTAACTGGCTATATTGGTGTGGAACTCAAGGGAGAGAGCTCCCTTGGCCTTGCAGAAATAAATTTGCAAAGCCTCTGTGTAAAGCAGTATATTTGGATGAGCTGACCCTGCAGAGGAATGTAGGTATAGTTGAAAAGAAACCCTAGATCTGAACTCCATTGTCCGCCAACATTTAGATGTCCAGAAAAGGAAGATCTGACAGAACTGAGAAGGAGCTCCCGGTGGGTGGGAGAAACACCAGAAGAGTATAAATCTCGGAAGCCAAGTGAAGCCCTTGTTTAAAGAGGGATTGGTTGACCGAGTCCTAAGCTATCACTGGATGAGGACTGAGGACTACTCGTTAGGTCTGACGACCTGAAGTTCTCCGACAGCTTTGATAAGTATAGTTTCAGTGGACAAAAACTGGGAAAGCCTGACTGGGGTAGGTTTAAAAGAGATTAGAAGGGAGGAAGGGAAGATACTTACGTATAAACAACCCTTTCAAGTAGTTGTAGCCCAGAAGAGGGAAGGGGCAGAGAAATGAGCTGATAGCTGAGGTGGAGTCAAGGGTGGCTTTCTCAAGTTGAACAGCCTTCAGTTATTTTTAAGTATCATGTACTAATTTTCAGTACTTCTCTTTTTTCCTCTAACCCATTGTAGCTCTTACCTATGAAAAGTCACATAGATGAACGAATCAAGGAATTTAATTAAATAATAATAAAAAGCTGAAAGGCTTTACTATGCATATCTAAATGAGCTTCTATTCTGTTGAGGATTCAGGAGTTCTGCCATAACTAAATTTGGTAAAAAATACTTTCGTATATAGTGTTGCACTGAATACTGCCGACACAGTGCTAGCTACACAAGAAGGGACAGAGGGCCTGATGCCTGTATTCATGGAGTTTACAGGTCTGTGTTTTTTTTAAGCTTATGTTAGCAAAATTAGAATACTACACATAAGAAATCTGTTTGAAAGAGATTGTCTTATTGTTAAATTTATCATAAACTGAAATGATTAAGAAAATAGCATGATAGTTAAATATTTTAATGTTATTTAGGTTTAATATACTTACATACTGTTTATATCCCAAAGAGGCTTTCAAGATTAAACATGGTTTGCATTAAGAATAAAAACAAGTTAGGTAGGTCTCAACTTTGGCCACACATGAGAATTACTTGGGGAAGTTTTAAAAATCCATATGCCCAGGCTACTCCCCAACCAATAAATCAGGACCTTTGGGGTTGAGGCTCAAGCGTTAGTATTTTTTAAATATTAATTCTATTAAAAACAGGGAGTAAAATGCTACTAATCTCCTGAGGATGAATTCATTGCATATTTAAGGATTAAGTATATCTGAAAGTTAAGGTATCAAACATACTGGGTTATAGATCATTTTTAGACAAAGCATGCAAAGTCATTTGTAAAACCAGACTTTATCAGGATCCAGACTTTAAAAATGTTAAGTAGAGTAAGATTATGCACCTCAGGCTGTCCTCAGATTATTAAGAAAAATGTCAGAAAGTTATTCATTTTCCCCTTTTAGAAGAATGAGGGAAGACATCCTTGATAATAATTTCTTAAAAGCCTTTTGGAACAGCCATCATAAAGCATACAAATAGATAGGAATTAGTCTAAAAGTTTGCCAGCAAGAGTTATAAATCGAAAAGACATAACTATCTGGAAGGCATTATAGGACTAAATAATTTTTTGATAACTTATGTTAAATGTTAGTTACTAAAGCACGTACCCTATGTATTGAAATTTTAAATTCACAACAATATTCATTCTCTAATCAGTTGTCATTAAAATTTTTTTTCTTTCTTTCACAGAAAATGCTTGGACAGAAGAGATGAGTACTATTTCCACTAAGGCCTAGAATTGCCTACTGTACAAATAGTCCTGATCAGGCAATATACGAATGGCCCAAGGAAGCCACCAAATTGATTTTCAGGTTTTACATGACCTGCGACAAAAATTCCCTGAAGTACCTGAAGTTGTTGTATCCAGGTGCATGTTACAGGTCAGTGTGCATCGATTTCTGAACTCATTCATGTAAACCTGGGTGGTGGTTTTTTTCATATTGGAAGAAAACTCTTTTACCTTCTTGTTGGCATTAGTGTGCTGTGATGAAAAGAAATGAACTTTGGTGTCTCATAGTTAGGTGGCCTACTTAAACGAGGTATTTCGGCTCTCTGGCATACAGATAATATGCCAGAACTGGGTTCAGAACCACCGATCCAGTGATGGTTCCCAGAAACTACCTTGTAAAGTAGGTATGAGGACTAAACAGGAGCCCAATAGAAAGTGTTGGTACGTGGTCCATACTTACTGTGAGCTTGCTTCACTTTTCCCCCACCTGTTTTGCCAGAATGTTTTTAAATTCCACATCTTCATATGAAAGTGAGAAAATCATTAAATAAGGAGTCAGGAAACATGGGTTCTAATCCCAAATGAGCACCCCAAGCTGATTTGGCGAGTAATATGCCTTCTTTATACTCTAGTTTGCTTGTCTGGAAAACAGAGGAATTTGACTTCGACAATGCCTCAGGTCCCAATTCTAAAGAAAAAAGTTTGTTTTTATATTTTTTAATTTAATCTGTAGGTTTTCCAAATACTGTCACTAACCATCTAATAAATTTTTACTTTTTTCTTGTCTGTACAATTTTAGAAATCCATAATTCTAAATATTTAGTGATAGTTGTGCCTTCTCATTTGATAAACTAGAAATCTTTCCATCAAAAACTATCTTTCAGGGCGCCTGGGTGGCTCAGTTGGTTAAGCGACTGCCTTCGGCTCAGGTCATGATCCTGGAGTCCCTGGATCAAGTCCCGCATCGGGCTCCCTGCTCGGCAGGGAGTCTGCTTCTCCCTCTGACCCTCCCCCCTCTCATGTGCTTGCTCTCTCTCATTCTCTCTCTCTCAAATAAATAAATAAAATCTTAAAAAAAAAAAAAAAAAAGAAAAAAACTATCTTTCAGCTTGTTAAAATAGAGATATAAAAAGGTAATTTGGGCTCAGATATATTTACTTGACAAATTGTTTTTAAAGTTTGAAATTATATGAAATTTTTAAAGGCTCAACACCTGTACTTGATGCCAAGTGACTACATTTTGTTCACACCCTTACCACCTTTTATCTGTACATTTTAATTACCTGCCTTTAGTCTAATCCAGTTTTGGTCTCTCCAGTCTATCCACCTCACTTCTGCCAAGGTGTCTTTCTAAATGCAGATTTTGTCATGTTTTTACCTGCCTAAAAACCTCATGATTGTTTTCCGTACCCTTCAGAATAAAGTTCATATATCGTGACTAGGGCATACTAGGTCTGTGATCTGGAATCCTGCCTTCTTCTGCAGCCTGGTCTCTTGCCTAGTCCTTCCTCTTCACACCCTGTGCTGCAGACGTCCTCAACTGACTGGAATTCTCTGAATATGCCTGGCTTTTTCTATAGTATAGTGTTTAAGAGAATATGTTTTGAGTTAATAATACTGTATTGTGTCCTTGAAATTCACAAAAAGTGGATCTTAAGTGTTCTCACCACCACTGAAAAAACACTTGGGGGTGGGGGAAGACTGTAAAGTGGTGGATGCATTGATTAACTTGATTTTAGTGATCATTTCACAATGTATAAATATATTAAGTTGTAACATTGTATTTACCTTTAAAGAATCACATTGTACAGCCTAAATATATACCGTTTTTGTCAATCATTACCTTAGTAAAACTGGGGAGAAATAAATAAGTAAAAGTAAAATTTAAAAATTAAATAATAAATAGCATATGTTTTGGTGATAAACAGACTGGAGTTCAAGTTTTAACAGTTACTAGCAGTAATTTAATTAACCTCTCTGACTCTCATTTTCCTCATCTGTATAGTGGGAATAAAAAACTTCACAGTGAATTAAATATGATGCAGATAAAACAACTGGTAGGATACCTGATTCATAATGAGTGCTCAGTAAATGTTAGCAGCCATTACTAATAACAATAATAATAGTAGAAGACCTATAATAAATATTTGGTGAATGAATCAGTAGTCCACATTAGTTGATACAGTATGTAAAAGAAAAAATGAAAAGTTAAAAAAAAAAGTAATGACTGGAGTCAGAAGTATGGGGAGGAGCAGAGATAGTTGGGGGGTGGGGGGTGTTTTCCCCGTAGAACCCAGGTACCTCTTTCTAACTTTCCAAATAGACTTTAAAATAAAATAACATTATACCGAGAGAGTTCAGTGAGTCACTGAAAAATAGAAAAATAATATAGGTTCTTCAATAAAATGTTATAAGACTTGATATGAAAGAACTGTCCAGAACACTTTCCCAGTAGCACAGCTGTAGAGATTTTGAAGAACCTTAACTGGGAGCATTTTGTATAATTATTTAAATTATTTTCAAAAAAATAGAGTGCTGCAGTATGGTTTTCAGGGTGTATTAAATTAAAACAAAATGCAGGGTAGTATGTATAAAGGAGGATGGGGGTGCGCCTGGGTGGCTCAGTCGGTTAAGGGTCTGCTCCTGATCTCAGGGTCCTGGGATCAAGCCCCACAAGGGGCTCCCTGCTTGGCGAGGAGTCTGCTTCTCCCTCTCCCTCTGCCCCCTGCTTCGTGTGTGTGCACGCACACAGATTCTCTCTCTCTTTCAAGTAAAATCTTTTAAAAATAAAAAAATAATAAATGAGGATGGGGGAGTAAATATTCACATGTATATTTGCCCTTGTTTGCATAAAGAAATACCAGAAGGATTAAAAACAAAATTAATAAAAGATAGTCATCCATAGTGAGCAAGAGGGAAAAGGCCAGATGGGGATGGAGATAGAAGTGAGACATCTCAACATATATCTTTCTCTATTGTTTTGATCTGTATAAATGAATTACCTACTTTTTAAAAATGTAATAAGTAAGCATGTGTTCAGTTTTACCAAAAAAGAAAATAAATGATTTTGAATTTCTTTTGGGTACCTGGTAATAACACTTTCACCATGTTTATCTGGTTTTACAAAGACAGACCTCCCTAAGGCATGCTTCCCAGCATCTAGTGATAACTAAAATGAAATCCATTTTGCTTGCACATTACCATTCTTTTAAATTGAGTTGATAATCATTCTGGGCATCTAAGTAATGTGGGTTTTAGCTGATATAACAAGAAATGTTAAAGAAAGGAATGGGGAAGGCTCCTCTGGGAATACAGCTAGGGTGTACATCTTCCCAAATTTGGGGAGATATTTTTAAAGTAAAAGTAAATTTAGCTACCTCTAAATGTACTTCCAAACATCTCTTACTTGGTGACGGACTTTTCTTTTGGGAGCTGCTCTCCCTTCCTCAGTTGGGTAGGCTTCTGTCCTTTCTCTGGAGAGAGCCTCCCTATAAAATACTGGTTCCGAACTTTTCTAGATGAAAAAACTGTGGTATAGAAAATATAAGAAATTTAGTCATCAAAGGATCATGCTGTGCTGCCACTTTATATATTTGCTCTTAAATATCTTGCTTCCTAAGAGAAGAACAGAAGTATCTACCCTCTGTTCTCTTCTTGACTTTATTTACTGCTTAGATTCTTGTTTGGAACTACTTATATCATTTCCTTGTGCTGTGGATTCTCTAAGACGGCAATAATATCAGCAGGTGTAACTCATATCTTTAAATTTTATTTATATTTGATAATTGAATCTTAGAATAGTGTAAAAATATTGCATAGTTGACACTCTGACTTTTTTCCCTTTTTTTAACTGAATTTTTCAATTCTCTTAAAGTGACAATTTAATCTGTAAGTTTAAAATTTGCTATTCCTTTTCAAAGCAATGTGTTAGTTGTGTTCATTCAGTATTTGTAAGACTTAGTATTTAAGTACCATATCCTTAGTTGAGACCTTTTCAGATGACCTCCACCCATACTCCTTATCCATATTCTTATTAAAACACCTGTCAGTCTGTATTATATTTATTTGTGAACACATTAATGTCCTCTACTAGACCATGAGATCCTTAGCAGCAGTTGTTTTCCTTCCTACTTGCCTAATGGAAGCTCAGTAAATTGGTTGAAGGAGTGAATGAATCAGAGTTAGAGAAGAATGATCCTAGGAGATATCTTGATACTATCTGTAATCTCTGTGTCTGTGCAAGAAGCTTGGGGAAAAATGCAAGAGGAACTGGAAATAATGAGTCAGACCTTTTGTAGCTTTGAAGAGAATGAATGCAGATTTGCATATATACAAAAAAAGCAATGATTTTCAACCTTTTAGAAACTTATCCCACGCCTTTTGTTACACTTAAAGGGAGTCTCACTGAAAGTAATTGGGGTGTCTTTGAGAAATAGATGATTCCAGGTCTAGGGTAAGAAGTGTACAAGATGATTTTGGACTTCTTGTCATATCAGAAAACAAAGAAGCTATGAAAGACTACTAGGTTCATGTCATATGTACACATGAGCCAACTTGAAATCATTCCCACTAGCCTAAAGATAGGATATAATGACCATAATCAGTTGATACACATCAAAATGTTAAAGATAACTGGAGTTTATGAGGATACTGAAAATAAATCTTAGTAACTTTTAGAGGTTGCTAAGGGCATCAATTCGTTATTCTAAAAAACCAGTAGAGAGAATTTATTTATCCTTTTTCTTCTGTGCAAAGAGTACTAAATAGTTGAAGAGAGCAAGTTCTTTGAGGAAGAACTGCAGCTCATACACAAAGAAGGAATCTTATAATTGGGATATCACCAATATCACCATTTTGCAACCCCTAATGAAATAAAGATTCTAAAGTGATCATCAGTAACTGCTTGAAATCATTAGCTGGATCAGGCTGATAACATCAGAATCTGCTCGTCAGCTTTAAGATCAGAAAAGGACAGACAGACATTGTGTCTCCTTGTGTGATGCAGTAAGAAACAGACCCTATAAAGAGTCTTGCCAAAAATTCATACATGAACCTGCTGACACTTAGAGTTACAACTACTAGTTCACAATGAAATACAGCCGATATTGACACCACAGAGTGCACCTATCCAGTCTAGATGGGAAATTCTGCTGCACAAGTGATCAAGTTTTTCAACAAATGACCAGAAAGTTTTTAGAAGAGGGGAAGATTAATTATTATTGGAAATTTAAGAGACATATCAGCCAAATTAAATATGTGGACCTTCCTTAGATCCTCTTTCAGACTAACTAAAAAGACATTTATGACACAATCGGAATTTCAACACTATTTAGATATTAGCTGACATTAAGTATTGAATATTTTAAGGTATGATATTGTCATTGTGGTTATGTTTTTATAGGTCCCTATTTTTAAAAGATACATACTGAAGTATTCACAGATAAAAATGAAATAATGTCAGAGACTTGATCTAGCTTGGTGGGGGGAGAAGCTGGGGCACATCCATTAGATGAAAAAAGATTTGCCATATATTGATATTTGTTAAAGCTGGATGATGAATATAGGTGAGTTTATCATGTTTACTCTTTATTTTTGAATATGTTTTAAATTTTTTAAATAAATTTAATAAAAAGTACATTTTCTTTTATCCTATTGTGGCTAAGAAAGTGATGTCTGTAGAGGGTAAATAACCTAAGGCCATGTGAGTTACTAGCATAACTGAGACTAGAACATATTAGATTTTATAAATCAGATTTTATAAAGGATTGAAGGGATTTTTGAGAGCTCAAGAGAATTAAGGAGGAAGACTTTGTAAATATGAGTATCTGCTTTCAAAAAGGAAGTGTGGGATTGGATTAAGTAGACAATACACATTTTAATTTGGGGATGTTGGCTGAGAGGAGGTGAGAAGATGGGGTCTTTGTGAGCTTTGGTTTAGTAGGGAGAATTTACAGAAATAGCAATAAAGTTAGCTTGAAGCAAAAAGCACCAATTAGGTTTGGCAAGAGTCTAACTGTAATAACAGTAATTGGTTGATAAAGATTGTGGTGAATTTTTAAATTTTATTTCAAAAACTAATATATATCAATTCAGAGGAATAGGGTAAGAGAATTTTTATAGCATGAGAGATTTGAACTGTTAGGTTGGGAGGAAAAAAGTCAAACCTTACTAACTTTGTTTTTGCATTACCCATTCGAACTGCGGACTATCATTTCTTAACAAGACTTCAAGATGCCTTTTGTAGTTCAGTTTCCTTTAATTAGATTTCATCTCCTATCAAACCACCTATAGACATTTTAACTTGGTTATTCATCTTTTTTATGTCTAAAACTGACCTCTTTCTGTCAGACTTCTAATCTTCCGACCCTCTTTGAAGTCTCTTTCTCTCTCATAGCCAAATTGTATCCATTGTTTATTTGTAGTCTTTCATAATTTGTGTCCACTATCAAACAGTCATAATTTCATGTCTTCCAGTGGTGGTCTTGTCAAGAAATTTTCCCTTTCCCATTCATCTCGAGTATCAACAGACTGCCTCCCCAAAATGTCCTTGTGTCTTTACTTCTCGGTTCATTCATGTTAAGTGGCTTCTCCCCATTGCCTATGTCAGAGTCCAGACGTTAGTGTGACTCATTTTTCAAAATCCTTAATTATAGGCATACCTTGGAAATATTGTGGGTTTGGTTCCAGACCACTACAATAAAACGAATATCGTAACAAAGCCAGTCAAGTGAATATTTTGGTTTCCCAGTGCATATAAAAATTATGTTTACACTATACTATAGTCTGTTGATAGTGCAATAGCATTATGTCTAAAAAGACAATGAACATACCTTAATTAAAAAATACTTTATTGCTAAAAAATGCTAACCATCATCTGAGCTTTCAGTGAGTAGCAATCTGTTTGCTGGTGGAGGGTCTTGCCTCCATGTTGATGGCTGCTGACTGATGAGGATAGTGGTTGCTGAAGGTTGGGTGGCTGTGGCAGTTTCTTAAAATAAGACAACAATGAACTTTGCTACATCAACTGACTCTTTCACAAGCGATTTCTCTATAGCATGCAATGCTATCTGATGGCATCTTACCCACAGGAGAACTTCTAAATGGGAATCAGTCAAATCCTGCCACTGCTTTCTCAACTAAGTTTATGTAATATTCTGAATCCTTTCTTGTCATTTCAACAATCTTCACAGCATCTTCAGCAGTAGATTCCATCTCAAAAAGACCACTTTTTTTTTGTTCATTTGTGAGAAGTAACTCCTCATTCATTAAAGTTTTATCATGAGATTACACAACTCAATCATATCTTCAGGCTCCACTTCTAATTCTGTTGCTCTTTCCACCACATCTGCAGTTACGTCCTCCACTGAAGTCCTGAACCCCTCAAAGTCATCCATGAGGGTTGGAATCATCTCCTTCCTCACTTCTGTTAATGTTGCTATTTTGACCTCTTCCCATGAATCAAATGCTCTGAAGGTTTTCAGTTTACTTTGCCTGGATCTATCAGAGAAATCACTGTGTATGGCAGCTATAACCTTACAAAATTTGTTTCTTAAATAACAAGACTTGAAAGTCTAAATGACCCCTTGATCCATGGGCTGTCAAATGGATATTGTGTTAGCAGGGATGAAAACAAGATAAATCTCATTGTACATCTCCATCAAAGCTCCCTGGGTGATCAGGTGCATTGTCAGTAAGCAGTAATATTTTGAAAGGAATCTTTTTTTCTGAGCAGTAGGTCTCAATAATGGGCTTAAAATATTCAGTGAATCACGTTGTAAACAGATGTGCTGTCATCCAGCCTTTGTTGTTCCCTTTATAGAGCAAAAACAGTAGATTTAGCATAATTGTTAAGGGCCCTATGATTTTTGGAATCGTAAATGAGCACTGGCTTCAATTTAAAGTCACCAGCTGCGTTAGCCTCTAACAAGAGAGTGAGCCTGTCCTTTGAAGCCAGGCATTGACTTCTTCTCTATAGCTATGAAAGTCATAGATGGAATCTTCTTCCAATATAAGGCTATTGCATCTACATTGAAAATTTGTTACTTAGTGTAGCCACCTTCACTAATTATCTTAGCTGGATCTTCTGGGTAACTTGCTGCAGTTTCTATATCAGCACTTGCTGCTTCGCGTTGCACTTGATGTTATGGAGATGGCTTCTCTCCTTAAACCTCATAAACCAGCCTCTGCTAGCTTTAGACTTCTCTTCTGCAGCTTCCTCACCTCTCTCAGCCTTCACAGTATTGAAGAGAGGTTAGAGCCTTGCTCTGGATTAGGCTTTGGCTCAAGGGAATGGTGAAACTGGTTTGATCTTCTATGCAGACCACTAAAACTTTCTCCTATCAACAATAAGACAGCTTTGCTTTCTTATCATTCATGTGCTCACTGGAGTAGCGCTTTTAATTTCCTTCAAGAACCTAAAATCCTTTGCATTTACAACAGGCTCTGGCCTATCTTGGATTTTGACATGCCTCACTAAGTTTAATCAGTTCTAGCCTTTGATTGACAGTTGAGATAGGTACAGCTCTTCCTTTCACTTGAACACTTAGAAGCCATTGTAGGGTTATCATCATCATCATCATCATTATTATTATTAATTAGGGTCATTTCAGTATTGTTGTGTCACAGAAAATAGGGAAGTCCAAGGAGAGGGAAAGAGATGGGGAAACAGTCAGTGGAATAGTCAGAATACACACAACATTTATCAATGAAGTTCACCATCTTCATGGATATGGTTCATAGCACCCCAAAACAATTAGGGTAATAACATCGAAGATCACTGGATTGGGCGCCTAGATGGCTCAGTCAGTTGAGCATCCAACTCTTGGATTTCAGCTCAGGTCATGATCTCGGAGTCATGGGATCGAGCCCCAAGTCAGGCTCTGTCTCCCTCTGCCCGTCCCCCCACTCGCGCTCTCCTGCATGCTCTCTCTCTTTCTCATATAAACAAGTAAACCTTTAAAAAAAAAGATCAGTGGACCATGGATTGCCCTAACAAATACAATAGTAATGAAAAGGTTTGAAATATTCTAACAGTTACCAAAATGTGGCACAGAGACATGAAGTGAGCAAATGCTGTTGGAAAAATGGTGCCAATAAATTCGCTCAATGCAAAAAAAAAAAAAAAAAAATTCACTCAATGCAGGGTATCACGAACTTTAAATGTGTAAAAAACACAGTATCTGCAAAGCGCAATAAAATGAGGTATACCTGTATTTAATCCCAATCTGCTTTATTAATATTTGTTCCACAAAATCTCCGATACAAACCTTTAACTCCAACTAAATCTGTTCCAGTTAACCTTGTTTAGAATATGCTTTTACTTATTATCACACTAATATCTGTCTTTACTCATGCCGTTCCCTTCACTATGAGTCCTTTTTCCCTCTTCAAGTCCTGCATATACTACTGTGTATGAAGCCCATCAGACTATGCCTCCCTTATTAACACAGTTCTGTGTACGGTAGTCTACAATACTAACTTTCTGTTGAACTTAGAAACCACTTATTATTTGGCACAAGGTCATGTTTTAATAGTGTTACCTTTTCATAAATCCATGTTTTGTCTAATTGAGTTGCAAAACTTTTCTAGGGAAAATTTTGTTTCTATATGTCATTGAGTCTTCCACATGTCATTGAGTCTTCCACAGTCTCAGAGTACTATGCATAATTTAGATGTTCAGTAAATATTTTTATGGATGATTTATGACTGGTGATTGGTCAGTCTCTTGAGGATTCTTTAGAAATAATCTGGTTGCTTTTTTGTTTTTGTTTTCATTTCTGTGGAGTAGATTTATATGGTGCTATCTAAAGGCAGAGATAGGAGCTCAGTTGCTCTAGGTGCTACCTTGAGTTTAGAGGAAGCATATAATGAATTGAGATGACTTTGTTGTGTTATTTTAGGACTTTTTCTATTTAAATACCACATATATAATTTTTTAAAGAGTTTATTTAGAGAGTGAGAGCATTCACGAACAGGGGGAGGGGCAGAGAGAGAGGGAGAGAGAATCCTAAACAGACGCTGTGCTGAGTGTGGAGCCCGACACAGGGCCTGATCTCACAAACCTGAGATTATGACCTGAGCTGAAATCAAGAGTTGGACACTTAACTGACTGGGCCACCCAGGCGCTCCCTACATATCATTTTTTAAAAGGTCATTAATTTAAAACAATTCATATAGCACTTGAATGTGCAAAACATTTAAGTATATAGTATTATATGCCTAATGAATATAATACTTAATGGTTATGTTTTGTTCAGCATTCAAATCATGTTTTTAATTAGGTTATAATTTTTACTGTATTTGCATGAATCCATTTTACTGTAAAATAGCTCCTTAAACAGAACAGTGACTTGGTTTGCTGTCAGCTGTTGCTAGTTAGAGAGCTTTTCCACTGTGTTAGTAGTGAGGATTTGTAATTCAAGCATTTGCACAAAAAAATAGTTCTTCTCAATAAAAAGGTTCAAATATGTCTGTTAGAATTGTATTAACTAATCACTCGTTAATCACGTACTATTTTAGTAGTGATGAGAGTGTAACAACCAGAAGGTGGTTAACATCAAGCTTTTTTATTTTGTTTTATAGAATAATAATAACCTGGATGCTTGCTGTGCTGTTCTCTCTCAAGAGAGTACAAGGTATCTTTATGGTGAAGGAGACTTGAATTTCTCGGATGACTCTGGAATTTCTGGCCTCCGAAATCACATGACTTCTCTCAACTTGGACTTGCAGTCACAGAATGTTTACCACCATGGAAGAGAAGGAAATAGAATGAATGGAAGCAGGACTCTGACGCACAGCATTAGTGATGGACAACTTCAAGGTGGTCAGTCCAATAATGAACTCTTTCAGCAGGAGCCACAGACAGCACCAGCTCAAGTTCCTCAAGGCTTTAATGTTTTTGGAATGTCTAGTACATCTGGTGCTTCAAATTCAGCACCACATCTTGGATTTCAGTTAGGCAGCAAAGGAACATCTAACCTTTCTCAGCAAACTCCCAGATTTAATCCCATTATGGTAACTTTAGCCCCAAATATCCAGACTGGTCGTAATACTCCCACATCTTTGCACATACATGGTGTCCCTCCACCTGTACTTAACAGTCCACAGGGAAATTCTATCTATATTAGGCCTTACATCACAACTCCTAGTGGTACAGCTCGACAGACGCAACAGCATTCTGGCTGGGTATCTCAGTTTAATCCTATGAACCCTCAACAAGTCTATCAACCTTCACAACCTGGTCCCTGGACTACTTATCCTGCATCTAATCCTATGTCACATACCTCAGCCCAGCAGCCAAACCAGCAAGGCCACCAGACCTCTCATGTCTACATGCCCATCAGTTCACCTACTACTCCACAGCCACCAACAATTCATTCATCTGGTAGCTCACAGTCTTCTGCCCATAGCCAATATAACATTCAGAATATTTCAACAGGACCTCGAAAAAACCAGATTGAAATCAAACTTGAACCCCCACAAAGAAACAGCTCTTCAAAATTGCGTTCTTCTGGACCTCGAACCTCCAGCAGTTCCTCTTCAGTCAACAGCCAGACCTTAAATAGAAATCAGCCCACTGTTTACATAGCTGCCAGTCCCCCAAATACTGATGAGGTGATGTCCCGTAGTCAACCCAAGGTCTATATTTCAGCTAATGCCGCCCCAGGAGATGAACAGATCATGCGGAATCAGCCCACCCTCTTCATATCCACAAACTCTGGAGCATCTGCTGCCTCCAGGAATATGTCTGGGCAAGTGAGCATGGGTCCTGCCTTTATTCATCACCACCCTCCCAAAAGTCGAGCAATAGGCAATAACTCTGCAACTTCTCCTCGAGTCGTGGTCACTCAACCCAATACAAAATATACTTTCAAAATTACAGTTTCTCCTAATAAACCCCCTGCAGTTTCACCAGGGGTGGTGTCCCCTACCTTTGAACTTACAAATCTTCTAAACCATCCTGATCATTATGTAGAAACAGAGAATATTCAGCACCTCACGGACCCTACTTTAGCACATGTGGATAGAATAAGTGAAGCACGGAAGTTGAGTATGGGATCTGATGATGCTGCCTACACTCAAGGTAATAATCCTGAAGGTGGGGTCACTTTCCATGCTGGGCTTATTGGTGTACATTTGATTTTACTTGTAGAAATGGCTATCAGTATTATTATTTCATCTTTTTTTAAGTGTCAAATCATACTACTTTTAAAACCTCAGAGTATTCATACAAATTGTGAATTTCATTTTTACTATCATATAACTTAAAAGTTTGAAGGATAGGGTTATTACATCTTCAGCATAATCCATCCTGGTATGCTTACTTTCTTAATGTTTTAACCCTTTCTTTTCAGTTAATTCTCTTCTCTGTGGTGATGTTGACTTGCTCTTTAAAATTTTTGTGAATAAAAATTCATAAAAACACATCTTAGTAAGATATTAGTGGCCTCGTATAGTCGGTAAATCTGCCTTCTTTGACCAGGCGATTTCTCTGTTCTTCAAGTATTTTCGTTTTTCTAATATAACATTGTTAGTCTTATTTTATATCAAAATCTAACTTCTTACAAGTCCTAGAATAATTTACCTCTAAGAGAGATTTTGAGTTCTGTTCTCAATATTTGTTTCTTTCAGCCTCCCTTAAACATCAGTTAATGCAGCCTTTATCTTTATTTGGAATTGTGGATAAAAACATTAGTTAGTCTATCTCATTTGATTATCCTCTTCTGAAATAGACTAGTTGATATTGGCATAATACTAAATTATATCTGTATTAATTCAAGTAGAGATAATTTCTGTCATATGTGTTTTATTTGGTCCCTTAAGTTACTTAATCTCCAGTAAGAAACCATTAAACTCCTTCAGATATGAAAGTGGAGGTTAAGTGTTTGTTTTCTTGAATATTGATGCAGGTTTGTAGATTGGCTGAGAGTCCTTTAGAGCAACAACATATCGTAGTCATCTTTGTATCCGCAGTGAGCTGTTCCAAGTATTGTAGGTTGGAAAAGAATAGATTATCACCCCCTTGCAACATGCAGCCCTGTACGACCACTAGTACCACTTGTTCTTTTAAAAATTTCTTAAAATAGTGATTTTACTGCTGAGTTTCTCAGAGGAGCCTGATTGTTATGTTTAAACTACTATATTCTTGTGCTTCTCAACTCAAGCTGGGCTGTGATGCTTTCAGATTTCATAAACACCTATGGAGCTTTCAAATTAGGATGCCCAGGGCTCATCCCAAACTTGCTCAGTTAGAATCTCTGAATGGTGAGGTCTAGGTGTGCATGTGTGTTTTAAAGGTCCGTGGGTGATTCCAATTGCACTAGAAATTGTGCTAAAACTGGACTTGTTTTTGTTTAGTTTCAGGCAATACATGAATTTTAATATACCATTATTTATTTCACTGATACTTAATTCCTGTTCTTCTCCCACAGTCCTCTTCTCCTTCTCTCCTTCCAGCAAATAGCAGATTTCCTGTATTTAGGTAGTTGCTGTTTCTTAAATGGAGAGTAAATTGTTGTATGAAGATAATTTGATAAAGGGAATTTTCAGTTGAAATAGACATAATCACCTTTAACTGGAGTGTGAATATAAAGTGTTGCTTAAACTTGCTATCTCCAGTTTCTCTCATTCTCTTTTGAATCTAATCCAGTCAGGATTTTATCCACTATAGTCACCCAGAACTGCTCTTGTCAAGGTCATGAGTGACAGCATTGTTACAAAACCCACAGTCTCCTTTCGGCCTTCATCTTCCTTGATGTATGTATCAGCAGCATTTACCAGTCAAGCACCCTCTTCACTGTGAAACATTTTGTTCATTTGACTTCTAGGATACTACTCTAGAATTTCCACCTCTCTTTTTATTCTTAGCTGGTTCTCCCTCCCTCATCTCTTACCTCTTTATCCTTCCACTTCTCAAAGAAATGAGATCAAAGCCTCAAAGCTTAATCCTTGGGCCTTTTCTCTTTTCTGTCTGTACCATTCTGTAGGTGATCTCATTCAGCCTCATGACTCTAAATATTAGATGCTAATGCCAGAGTGCATGGGTGGCTCAGTTAAGCGTCCCATTCTTGATTTCTGCTCAGGTCATGATCTCAGGATCATGGGATCAAACCCCATGTCAGGCTCCACGCTCAGCGCAATCTGCCTAGATTCTCTCTCTCCCTCTCCCTCTGCCCTTCCCTGCGCACACATGCGCGTGTGCTCTCTTTCTCTCTCTCTCTAGATAAATAAAATCTTTTAAAAACAGTATAAATAAATAAATAAATAAATATTATGTGCTAATGATTCCCAAATTTGTAACTCTAACCTAGACTTATTCCCCAAATTTCAAGCCAGTTTAACATCTCCATTTGAATGTTTACTAGGCATCTCGAATTTTCTGTATCTGAAATACATTCTGACGTTCCCCCAGCTTACTCTTCCTATGATCAGTCCTCCCATCTCAGTTAATGGCAACTTAATTTTTTTAGTGCTTAGGCCAGATACTTCAGAAACACCCTTGACTCCTCCTTTCTTTCATATTTCACATCTAATTTGACAGTAAAATCTGTCACCTCTAACCTTCAAGGTGTATTAAGAGTTCTCTCTCTTCTTACCACCTATGGCCACCACTCTGGTCTGAGCTACCATCATCTCAAGTGGATTATTGCAGTAGCCTACCTGCTTTCACTCTTGCTTCCTTATGGTCTTCTTTCAAATAAGCAGCCAGAGAGACACTGTTAAAAAACATAATTCCTCTGCATATGATGGCTTTTTCGTTCAGAGTAAAAGCTGTGAAGCCTTGCATGACCCACTGCCCATCCCTCAGCTCTTTTCCTTCTGCTTACCAGCCCTATTGGCCTTCTTGCTATTCCTTAAACATGGAAGGCATGCCTTAGGATCTTCGTATTTGCTGTTTTCTCTGTCCGAAATTCTCTTCTCCCAGAATCCACAATTAACTCCCTTCAGATCTTTACTCAAACGTCACCTTCACCTTTTCCATGAGATTATCTCTGGTCTTCGTGTCTTAATCTCCACCCAGCATTCCTATCTCCATTTTTGCTTATATTTACTTAGAGAGGGGGGAAATGAATAATTTAATATTAAGACATATAATAACTAATACATAATACACTGAAAGCTTACTATGTGCTAGGCAATTTTCTGAATGCCCATTTATTTCTCACAACCAACTATAATGTAGACACTAGTATTATTACTATTTTCAGATTAAAATATTTAGGAACAGGGGCTACCTGGGTGGCTCAGTCAGTTAAGCATCCAACTCTTGATTTCAGCTCAGGTCATGATCTCGGGGTTATGAGATCGAGCCCCACACTGGGTTCCACACTGAGCATGGAGCCCACTTAGGATTCTCTTCTCCCTCTGCCCCTCCCCCTGCTCTCTCTCCCACTCTCTCTCCCCCCCACCCAAATAAATAAATAAATAAATAAATAAATAAAATACTTATGAACAGACTGGGTAAGTAAGAACCTTGCCAAAGGACAAATAGCAGAGTCAAAGATTCTAACCTAGGAAGTTGCCAATGGAGCCCACACTCTTAACCGCAGCACTGTAACATCTTCCCACATTTGCAAAATAAGCCCTCTGGAAGGATGTTTAAGTTTGTCTTATAGCTTCACATAACCCCTGGTACATCATTGTGGGGGCCACATGTTCCCCAGTTTAAGAAGTGTGAAGCTAAAAGATCACTCAATAAAAAGTAAAACAAGAACAGGCAGCTATAGGGAAAGAAATCACAACATACAGATGTAATTAGGAAAACAACTTGAAAAATAAAGTAATACCCTGGAGTGGTATGGGGAGCACCTTCCAAAGGCACCTAAAGGTGAAAAAAAAAAAAAAAAAAACCGCTGATGAGTGAAGCCTCTGGTTTGAGAGCTCAAAGCCTACCCAAATAGCAAATAGCAGGGTTCCTCAGAATCTGCCACTCAAATTACTTCTCTTCCCTAACAGCCTTCAGACAGTTTAAACAACTACACTCACTTTCTTTAAACATATCTACATACCTATGGAATTCCATAACTTTCATGTGGCTGTGCATCCTTGTATTATCTCTCTGCGTGCACTCTGTATTGGGGGAGGTCCTGTTTTGCAGCCTTTCATCTTGTTTCCTTCTGTTTCGTATGGAACTGCTGTTGTTGACTCAGATTTATGCATATCCAGTGACAGTCTTGATGGAGTGTTTCTTTGACTTGGTTCTATTAAGATCAAAGGACTGTTCTTTTCTGAAAATGCATCTTTTATGATGTTACCTTACATGTGTGTGATGCTCTACAGTTTATATAGCACTCACTACCGTACTTCATGTGGCAACCCAAATAATACTGATATTTAAGCAAGCATCTTTTCTCAACTCTGATTTGTGTGGTGTGGGTAATAAAGAGAAAAGAAATCTCTCTGCCTCCTGCAGTGAAATTGATCTTTCCAAAGCTCCTGGAACATACTGTTCCCGAGTAGGAAAAGAAGCTGTGCCAGATATAGAGTCCTAGGAAAATATTTTTCTCAAAAACTGAGGAGGGAACATACATAAATAAATTTGGTAAACAAAATGCAGTATTTTTCATTTATATTTCATCTAACATTTAAAATCTACAATAAAACATTTCAAAAATGAGAATTTATGTTTATAAAAGATACATTGTTGGATATGCTCTCTGCTATAGAATGAGCAGAGGAAAAAGGTAAATTAATGAAACTTCTACCACTCTCCTGCTCATTTCGTCACCAAGTCTCCCACCACCACTGCGAAAGGAAATAAATTACATTTGAGTCTTTAAACTACCACAGGAATCAGAGACACCAATGAGTACCCAATAGAAAAGACAAATTCAGGTTAGAGAGAAATTCCATTTCATAGTCTATGGATATGAAGAAGACTCTTATTTTACCTGCCAAGAAGAACAAATATTGAAGCGAAAATTTCTCAGCAGTAGTAAAGGTTACTGTGTGGCCAAATAGCTACGTCTCCCGCAATCCCCCCCCCCCCTTGAGTCATACTACCTGACTCTACCTAACTTCTGAAAGTACCAGTAAATACCTGATCATTCACTGTATTCTGAGACTCTCTGGTGTTTTCTGTTCATAGAAGTATGCTTTTAGTAACACTGGCAATTTCTATGGATATGGAGAACAAATGCTTCACTCATTCAAACCAGTTTTCATGGCAGGGGAGGGAAAGGGCCTGCTTTCTATGCCAGAAGCTCTTACAAACTACCACTGCTGCCAAAAATGATTTCTTCTCTGTTATTTCTACAGAAATCCATCTGTGCAGTGTTAAAAATTACATAAGGTCATAAACATTTTTAATGATACCTCAGTACTTTTTTTCCAGTTATATTTATGGTCCTATCGTATTGTTAAGCAGTAGCCTTGACTTTGAACCTAAATTAGGAAAATAAATAGGAAAACTTACGACATGAAAATTAGCTTCTTGGACTTTGTGTTTCTCATTCCTTGTCATTTTTTTTTTTTTTTTACCAGTGCTTCTCTCCGAATCACAACACCTTCCTATCTAGCAAGATTTAATAAACATGCTTAATCATGACAAAAATTGAGAGGGCTAAATATTCTTTTCAAGAGGAGATATAAACTTCAGTTAGTTCAAATTTTTAAATTTGCATTTTGCCTTTATTTTATGCATCTGCTGGTTGGAAATGCCTTTTTTTAGAATGTTGACTTACTATGTTGACCTTGAGATTGTGTTAAGTAATTAAATCAAAATTAAGCTTAATTGATATCAAACCTGTACAGAATTTTCATAGGTTCTTCCCAATCTCAAGACTAACTACCTTTTTTAATTTGAAATAAATCTCAGGGTTGGAAGAGACTTTAAAAGTGATCTCAAATTCTGCGAAGGTTATCCAGGCCATTTGCCCATCCAACACTTGGTCCTACAAGGTCCCTAGTAAGTGTAAATCCATTCTGTACATGCTTGCATACCTGAAGAAGCACACTCCACACTCTGCCTCCTAGCAAGTTATTTCCTGTATTAAACTGATCTCTTTAAAAAGTATTATGCAACATACGCATATGATGAAAGAAATTTCAACCCCCCAAAAAAGGAAGATAGAATAAAAATGTGTCTCCTTTCAGCCCCTGCCTATATCTTCCCACCAACCCTCCCACTACTAAACTCTCAGAGGTAACCTGAGAGTTAGCCATCTTTATCCTCCTTGTCGTCATAATCACATGCACACACCCCTTCTATAATGCAGATACACTGTCCATATACGGGCATATGTAAATACACATATGCAGGGTTTTATAATCTATACATACCCTATGGTATATATAATGAACATTGTAGAGAGACATACACAGGTTTTGCTTAACATCTTAAGATCATTGCATTTCAGCATGTACAAATCTATTTCATTCTTTTTTAAAAAGTTTAGTCGTGGGGCGCCTGGGTGGCTCAGTTGGTTAAGCGACTGCCTTCGGCTCAGGTCATGATCCTGGAGTCCCTGGATCGAGTCCCGCATCGGGCTCCCTGCTCGGCGGGGAGCCTGCTTCTCCCTCTGACCCTCCCCCCTCTCATGTGCTCTCTGTCTCTCTCATTCTCTCTGTCTCAAATAAATAAATAAAATCTTAAAAAAAAAAAAAAAAAAAAAGTTTAGTCGTGGGGCACCTCGGTGGCTCAGTCAATTAAAAAGTTTAGTCATTATTTTAATAGCTTTAATAAAATAGAGTTAATCCCATGAAGTTCACTTATTTACAGTGTACAAATCAATGATTTTTGGTATAGTTACTTACATGCCACCATAAACACAATATTAAACATTTTTGTCACCTCAGAAACTCCACACCCTTTAGCCATCACCTGCCTATCCCAGTACCCCCAGCCTTAGTCCTAAGCAACCACTCATCTACTTCTAGATTTACATCTTCTAGACACTTCATATAAATGGAATTACATAATAGTTTTCTGTGACTGGCTTTTTTCACCTAGCATAATGTTTTAGAAGTTCGTTCATGTTGTAGCATGTGTTAGTACTTCATTCCTTTTTATAGCCGAATAATGTGCTATTATATAGATATATACTATTTGTTTGTTCCTCATTTGATGGACATTTGGTTGTTTCCATCTTTTGGCTATTATGAATACTACTATAAACATTCATTACACTTTTTTGTGGACATTTGTTTTTATTTCTCTTGAACATACGCTCTCTGGGAGTGGAATTCCTGATTCACATAGTAATTCTATGTTTAACCATTGAGGAACTGCCGGACTGTTTTCAAAAGTGACTGCACCTTTTGGCAGATTCCACCAGCTGTATATGAGGATTTTGATTTCTCTACATCATCAACAATATTTGCCATTGTTTGACTTTGAATCTTGCCATCCTAGTAACTATAAAGTGGTATCTCATTGTGGTTTTGAGTTGCATTTCTCTGATGGCTAATGACATTGAGGATAACTACATGTGTTTATTGGCCATTTATGTATTTTCTTTGGAGAAATGTCTATATCCTGTGCCCCTTTTAAATTGGGTAATTTGTCTTTTTATTATTGAGTTGTATGAATTCTTTGTATATTCTAAGTGTAAGTCTCTTATATGATTGGTAACTATTTTTCCCATTCCGTGAACTTTCTTTTTTTCTTTTTTTTTTTTTTAAGTAAGCTCTACGCCCAGTGTGGGGCTCGAACTTACGACCCCTGCAATCAAGAGTTGCATGCTCTACCAACTGAGCCAACCAGGCACCCCTGTCTTTCCATTTTCTTTTTTTTTTTTTTTTTTAAGATTTTATTTATTTATTTGACAGAGAGATAGAGAGCACAAGTAGGTAGAGTGGCAGGCAGAGGGAGAGGGAGAAGCAGACTCCCCGCTGAGCAGGGAGCCCAATGCAGGGCTCGATCCCAGGACTCTGGGATCATGACCTGAGCTGAAGGCAGGCACTTAACCTACTGAGCCACCCAGGCGCCCCATGTCTTTCCATTTTCTTGATAGTGCTCTTTGAAGCACAAAAGTTTTTAATTTAGCTGCAGTCCAACTTATTTTGCTGTTTCTCCTTTCATTGCTCATGTTTTTGGTGTCATATCTAAGAATCAGTTGCCAAATCAGAGGTCATGAGAATTACTCCTATGTTTTCTCTGAAGAGTTCTATAGTTTTAATGCTCATATTTTGGTCTTTGATGTATTTTGAGTTAATTTCTATATAATAGTATGAGGTAAGGACCTAACTTTATTCTTTCACATGCGGCTTATCCAGATATCCCAGCACCATCTGTTGAAAAGACTTTTATTTCCTCATTGAATGGTCTTGGCACCCTCATAGAAAATCAGTTGACGATAAGCACATGGGTTTATTTCTGGACTCTTAATTATTTTTCATTGATCTGTATGTCTGCCTTTATTCCACACTGTCTTGATTATTGTTACTTTGTAGTAGGTTTTGAAATTGAGACATGTAAATTCTACATTGTTCTTTTTCAAGAACATATAAATTTATAATAATAATTTATAAATTCTAGAATTAACTTGTCAATTTCTACAGAGAAGTCAGCTGGGATTCTGGTAGGAATTCCACTAAAATATTTTTCTACATATACTTGATTTTTTTTTTAATTTTTTTTTGAAGATTTTATTCATTCGAGACACAGAGACAGAGAGAGAGAGAGAGAGCACAAGCACGAGCAGGGGGAGAGGCAGAGGGAGAAGCAGGCTCCCCGCTGAGCCAGGAGCCAGGCATGGGGCTCAATCCCAGGACCCTGGGATCATGACCCGAGCCAAAGGCAGATGCTTAACCATCTGAGCCACCCAGGCGCCCCCTACATGTACTTGATTTAAAAAAGAAAAAAGCAATCAGAACAAAAGGTTGTATAGTGAAAAGTTCCCCTCACCAGAGACAACCAAGAGCTATTCACAAATATTTCATTTTCTATTCTTCTAAAAACTGAAACTGTATATCAAGTATATATATATATATATATATGTATTTATATATAAGCATATATTTATATACAAGCATATATATATATTTCCATCTCTTTTTATATAAATGAAATTCGGCATTTTGCTTTTTGTTTTTATCATTTTTTTTGTCTCTATCTCTTTGAGAGTATTCCATGTCAGCAGGTGCAGATAGATCTCTTTTCTTAAAAAATGGCTGCATGGTGTTTTGTACCATAATCCGTAACCAGGCCTTTCTTGATAGATAGACCTTAAGTTCTTGTTTTTACAAACTGCTGCAGTAAAAATCCTATACATTCATATTTATGCCCATGTCCAAGTATGTTTGCAGAAGAGATTACCAGGAGTGGAACTGCTGTGTCAAAGGATATGTGTATTTTTAATTTTGATAGATACATCATTTAGGCTTGGTTATGCTTCAGTAACAAACTGTCTTTAACAACCAAGATTTATCTCTAGCTCACTTGCCACTATAGATAGCTGATGGGCTTTGTTCTTTATCATCCTCACTTAAGGACCCAGGTTGAGGGAAGCTCCATTCCATGCCTCCATGATTGTTCAGGCAAGACAAAAGAAATACAGCAAATCAGTACTGACTCCTTAAGCTTCTACCCTGACATGTTACTCTTTAGTAAAGCAAGTTACAGAACCACACCTAACCACATCTGATTGCTAGAGAATGGGGAGGCATAATTCTACCATACATACCTGGAAGGCAGAGAGCCAGAAATATTTGGTGAAGGACACTGATGACTACCACAGAACATGTTGCCAGTTTTGAGACTCTTTGTCTACCAGTTTATACTCTCATATTTGTAAATAGGGAACACTTTTGGCAGCATTTATAAGAATGTTCTTTTCCTTCTTCCCTCCTCTATTCATCACTGTGTAGGTGATTGAAAAAAAGAATACATCTTTGTCAGTCTGGTAGGCAAAAATGTATTGTTTTGGATTTTAAAAATTTGCATCTTTAAATATGAGTGAGGTTGAGCATCTTTTCATGTATTAATTTTTAAGCCGTTTGTATTTTGTGAACTTGCCTGTTGTGGGATATCTGGGTTTTTTTTATTACTTTTAACTTGATAAATTTTTTTGTTTTATAATTTTTTACTTTTATATATTCAGACTTTGATAAGTCTTTTTTTTCTTTCTGGTTTCTGGGTTTTATGTCTTATTTAGAAACTAGCCCTTCACAACATTCCAAGTTTTCAAAAGACCAGAAATCTTGCACATATCTTCTCTTAAATTATAGCAATATTCTTTGAAACTATATTGAACTGGCCTTCATTTCTCTTTCCTCTGGCAACCCTTCAAAAACTTGAAAATAATTACCATATACCCCTTTAAAAGGATAAGCCTTTCTAAGCTACAAATGTCCCCAGTTCCTTTAATGGTTCATCCAGTTGTATTTCTTGGAGGCTCTTTTGGTATCTCTAGGGCCTGGTTTTCTTTTTCTCTAACACAAAAATTTTAGACAGTATCTATATCTTAATGCTATAAGATTGCATTTAGAATCTTACTTATATACAAATTAGGCCAACAAGGTGTTTATCTAGCAGAAGCCTCATACTCACCTATTATTAATATGAAGTATAAATAATTTAAGTTTCTTAAAAATAATTACAGGAGTTAAGCATCATTCCTCATAGTTTTGTTATTTCTCTTGCCCAGATTACAGGCCCAGTTGCAGCACTGTTGAAAGATCTGATTTCAAACTCTCCTTAAAAATGACAAAATAGATGAAAACATCAGGATGTTTACTTTAATGAGTAATTGCCATCTCTGAATCCTTTGTGACTCCATCACTAAATAAGTGACAATAATTACACATTGGCGTATAAAACAAATACCCCTGCTGTCAACAGTTACAGTCTAGAAAAGTCCTGATTTATTTTAGAAGCTAACATTGTACCTTGTTAGGTACAGTGACTTAGGCATGTATCTGACTTAGGCATATAAAATTGTCACGACAGACAAAAGTATAAAAGACATTAGAAATAAATACCTATTATGTTTCCAATGGCAAATTCCTCTCTCTCTCTCTCTCTCTCTTTATAATAAGCCCAAGATCTTTGTATCCATAAATAACTGTTCATTTTCCAGTGGCAAAGGTATTTTTAATATGCACACTGCATCCTCCCCCTTTTTTTTTAACTTTTGGAGAAATCAGATGTTATTTACACTATAAAATACCTAAAATTAGTAAAGCTAACACCATCTGAAACTTGAAGTGTGTTTTTCTAATTACAAATAAAGTTGAGTAAGAAATTGTTTCCATCGTTCACTGGAAGTTGACAAAAGCTGGGTAAAGACTAAGCTTTCTCAAACTGTGGCTTAAAAAAAAATGCCTAGAGGAGTGGTTTAAGGGCCCTAGTATTCGAATTAACTAATGTTTATTTTAACAACCACAAGAGGGAGTTGCATGCTTAAATTACCTTTATCTATTAAAATGTAATTTTGACTGAAAGAGGATTTAAAAGGTACTGAATTTTTTTTTCTCCATTATTCGTCCTTCCTTTTTGTGTATTTCAAAGGTAAAGTGGATAGGTAGGTTTAGAAAACAAAGTGTGTGATCGAGATGTTAAATACATCAGTTATTTTATTTCCTTGGTAGAACTAGCATATTAAAAAAAGCCACCTTTCGTGCTCGCTTCAGCAGCACATATACTAAAAAAAGCCACCTTTCGTGCTCTCTTCGGCAGCACATATACTAAAAAAAGCCACCTTTCTGCCTTGTGAGCAACCTAAAAGTCTTGCCATATTTCAAAATGTATTCAGTTGTGCTAAGTGATAAATACTAAAACTAAACAAGGAGACTCTAAAATAAATTTCACGTTTTTGTTTTATCAATATTTCTATTTCTTGGACCAAAAATTAGCATTTTACTCTGTCATTCACTAAAAGTCAAATTGTTGTCGTTATTTTACATTTAACAGATATTTATCAAGTGCCTACAATTGTCAGGGTTTAATACTAGATACCCTGTGGTACAAAATTGCATTCAGTGTTTACTCTCAAGGAGCTTGAGGTTTAGTTGAGAGATGTACTTAATGAAAAATCTAAAATGCTGAATATTTCCAAGTGTGAAATGAAATGAACTCATCTAACAAAGTTTCTCCTTTAGTGGGATACTGATTTATAAATACAAAGTAATAAAATATAATCTCTTGAAATAGTTCAACTTTGTTTCCTTCCTTCACACTTTACTCATGGTATTATTTAATGCCCTTTGAACAGGTAGTATAGAAATTAACTTAAGCTCCTTTACTATTACAATTATCTTGGGAGTGCCTGGGTGGCTCAGTTGGTTAAAGCATCTGACTCTTCAGCCCAGGTCTTCATCTCAGGGTTGTAAGTTCAAGCCCTGCACTGGGCTCCACATCCAATCCAGAAAATCTTGGATTCCAGAATAGTAAAAATTTAATTAATGTACTTTTGGCTGAATGAAATACTGTTACAAGGCAAATATCACAAATAAAATTAAAGCACAGTCTTTACCGATGCCTTATTATAGTTTACTCGTATATGATGATACTATTTTATCAAGGTATACATACTTATATACATACATTTATATATATTTTATAACATCTGTATATTATAAAATATATTTAACATCTATATATTATATATAACAGATATATAAATAATAAATACATAACATTTTATAATAGATATAAAATATATATGTATCTTCTATATATAGACACAATTATTATCTAGGTTTAGGTTTTTCTTTAAATTATCCTTGTTCCACATTCAGTGAACTCCTTCAGTTTAAAGGCTAGTGTCTCCCTTCAGTTCTGGAAATCCCCTCCTGATTCCCAGTTTCTCCATTGTCTCTTTCTAGAACCTCTCTTATTCAGCTATTTGACATCCTAGACCAGCCTTCTATTTCCCATCATTATATCCTCAAATATTCTACCTCCTTATCGTTCTTATTCTGTAATTGAGTATACTTCCTTAATTTTTGTTCCAACCCATGTATGAAATTTTCATTTCAGCAATAATGTTTTTAATTTCTAAGAGCCAGTTCTCTAATTCCTTTCTCAGAGAGATTGTTTTATGGGTGTATGAATATCTCAGATCTCTTAATGAAGCTAATTAGGATTTAAGTTTTTGTCTATCTCCTGAATTATCTGTGCTTAATCTGGTTTTAGTCTTTCTCTTTATCTAGATCTTTTACATGTCAGGTGTTCCTGAAATGTATTGTGATCCATGGCTATTGGTTCATATGTAAGAATGAAGGACTGAAAGCTAACTCATTAGGTGGAGCCTGATTCAGAGCAAAAGTGTCTTTATAAAAACACTGTAATTATGTTTCTTCATTTTGAGTCTAATAATGGTTCTTAATGGATACGTACTGTATATGGTTTATATGGTAAAGGTTAAAATTGGGAGACCACAACTAGAGAAAAAGAGTTCATTGGCTCTAGCTGTATTTTCATAGTGATTCACCTTGACACCCCTCTTTTCTTTGTCATTCATCTTTCTCAGATTTCTATCTAAAAATCTCAAGCCACAAATGAAAGTGAACTAGACACATAAAAATCCAGGCACTTAGAAGAAAGAATTGCTAAGAAATAGAGGGTCATACCTCTTTCCTACTATCTTCAGAGCACTTTTTATTTTATAATTAACAGACATACTTAAGAAATCCTGAATAGTCTGTAAATTACATTTGTCATTTCTAAGTAATATAGTCATTATAGCTCTGCTCTAAGAGTTTGTTTTCACTGGAAAGAAATCTCATAAATTCTGAGACCATGGATTCACAGTATTTTACTTTAGGGCTTCAGTCTAATCATAGGATATATCTTGCCATTTTCCAAAGGCAGGCCATATCTTTAGCCATTGTAAAAACTCCTCTCTTTGTAAATTCCCAGGGATGTAGTATTTTTCTTATTTCAGAAACATTTTGAAGAATTTACTCTTTAACTTCAAAATATCCCACAACCTTCAGCAGCTCTGGCTCCTTCTTTTCTCTTAAGTCTTTTTTGAATCAGATTTCTGCCTGTTGTTAAAGGATATCTCCTGCTAATATTGTTCTTCTGTGTAGCTCTCAACTCTGTGGTTTACTTTCCTATTTTGATAGAAACATTGAAAATATCATATTGGGGATTACTGATGGAGCTCTCTGTGACTGGGAGTGTTCAGCCCCTGTCCTGGAATGTATGTTCTGAGATGCCTTCATTGGAAAATAAATTTGAATGTTCTTCTATGGTTTTCAAAACTAAGTTGGATCTAGCTTCCCCCCCCCACCCTTTTTTCATTAAGTAAAGAAGCCTTTTTATCTCATAACATATTTTGCCCTAAAGTCAGCTTTTTTTTCTGAAATGAGTATTACTACACTTGCTTTATTTCAATTTTATATTCACCTGGTATGTCACTTTCAAGACTTGTCTAGTGGGGCACCTGGTCACTCAGTTGGGTGGCTGGCTTTTGATTTCAGCATAGGTCGTGATCTCTGGGTCCTGGGATCAAACTCCCTGTCAGGCTCTGCACTCAGCAGGGAGTCTACTTGAGGATTCTCTCTCTCCCTCTTCCTCTGTCCCCCTCCAAATCGCATACATGCGCTCTCTCTCTCTTTCTAAAATAAATAAATCTTTAAAAAAAAAAAAGAAAGAAAGAGAAGAAAAAACACTTGTCTAGTGGCCTTCAAGATTTTCTTTGTATCTTTGGTTTTTAGTAGTTTGACTATATGTCTAGTTTGTTTTGTTTTAATACTACTTGAAGATCTCTGGGCTTCTTTGATCTGTGATTTATTGTCTTTCCTTAATTTTATCAGATATTTACCCATTATCTCTTCAGATATTTCTTCTGACTTGTTTTTCACTGAATACATGTATATTAGACTGTTTGATATTTCCTGCATCTCTTGGATGCTTTGTTCTTTTTTTCACTTTTATCTTTGTGGTTTGGGTAATTTCTGTCTTTCAGGTTCACTGAGTCTTCTGTGTCCAGTGTGCTGGTAAGTCTGTTGAAGGAATTCTTTATCTCTGATGCCGTATTTACCTTCTAGCATTTGACTCTTTTTTATAATTTCCATTTCTCAAATTATCTCTTTGTTCCTGCCTGTTGTCCACCTTTTTAACTAGATCCTTTAACATATTAATCACAGTTATTTTTAAATTCCCTGTCAGGTGGTTCTAGCATCTGGGTCATCTTTTAGTATGGTTCTATTGATTGCCATATCTCTTGGTGATAAGTTGGATTTTTCTCTTGCTTTTCTGTGTGTCTCATGATTTCTTGTTGAATGCCAATTACTGTGCGTAAAAAAAAAAAACAAACAAACAAACCAGAAGAGACTAGGATAAGTAGTATTTACACCCAGAAACAAGAACACATCTCTTTTCTGCGGGTTATTAAAGGGCTGGGTCTGTTTAGTCAAGAGCGGAGCTGGGTTCAGGTTTTGATACTGCCTTTAGTGTACCACAAACGTTGAATATCCCCAGCAATTGGCTGCTCTTACTTTGTGTCTCTGAGAGTGGTACCCGAAGCGCAAAATATTTTACTTTAGTCCTTTACTCCTGACCTTTCTGTGCTACGATGGGTCCCTTTTTACTCAAACTTCCTAATATGATCAAGTCTCCACATGATCTGATAGAGGGCCAAATAGTAAATAAACTATGTATGATTTTGCAAGCCATGCAATTTCTGTCACAGCTATTCAGTTCTGCTCTTGTAACACAAAAACAGCCACAGACAATAAGTAAACAAGTGAGCTTGGCTGTACTCCAGTAAAACTGTTTTCACAGAACAGACAGTGGGCCGTTTTTGTCCAGTGGTCCATAGTCTGCTGACCACTTGTTTAGAGCCTTGTTCTTGCATGCACACACACACACATACCCATCTCTCCTACCTCTATAATGTAAGCTCCACAAGGGCAAGGATTTTTGCCTGTTCATTGATTTCACAAGTAGGCTCTCGATATATTAAAAGCATGTGTGAGTGAATTGTTTTAAATGTGTTTCTTATGAACAGCATATAGCTAAATTTTAAAAATCTAATGTGCAAATCTCTTGTATCTAAACAAATACATTTAACTAAATTGCAGTTGTGATTACTGATATATTTGGAATTATTCTTGTCATAATTTTTTTATTTTCTATTTCTTTTTTCTTCCTTTCCTGCCATCTAAGTTTAATCAGATCTTTATTATTTCTCCTTTTGTTTGGTCTTTTAATTTAGAAACTGCATTCTATTTAGCTTTCTCTAGTAGTGATTCCTAAATACTTAACGTGTGTGTGTGTGTGTATTTTTTTTTTTAAGTAGGCTCCACACCCAACATGGGGCTTGAACTCAACAACCCCAAGATCAAGAGTCACATGCCCCACTGACTGAGCCAGCCACGCGCCCCTAACATGTATATTTGGTTTAGCAACATTTGAGAGTATTCTTCCTAAATACTTTTAAGACCTTAGAATGCTTCTCTGATCGGGCGCCTGGGTGGCTCAGTTGGTTAAGCGACTGCCTTCGGCTCAGGTCATGATCCTGGAGTCCCTGGATCGAGTCCCGCATCGGGCTCCCTGCTCGGCAGGGAGTCTGCTTTGCCCTCTGACCCTATCTCCTCTCATGTGTTCTCTCTCATTCTCTCTCTCTCAAATAAATAAATAAAATCTTAAAAAAAAAAAAAAATGCTTCTCTGATCTTCATATTTCCAGTTTCTTGTTATTTTCTGATGTTTCAGTTTTACTTTTTTCTAAGCAATTTATGCCACCCCACCCACTGCCGTGGTCTTTCTCCTTTGTTTTAGAGTTAGAACTTTATTTGGATTTATCCATCTATTCTTCCCTTTTGTATTAATTTCCTTCTTACCAAAAACATCTTTAGTAGTTCTTTCAGCAGCAATCTGTGGTTGATAGATTCCCCCAAACTTTATCTAAAAATGTATTTATTCATCCATGCTCTGATAATCTAGTTAGATCAAATTATGCCATGATCTTCTGGATTCTGTTATTTCTTTAGTTTTGGAAAATTTTCAGCAAGCATCTCTTTGAATTTCGCCTCTCCTCCTTTGCCTCTGTTGTCTCCTTTTGGAACTTCTTTTTAGATTTATGTGAGATTTTTTTAACCCCTTTCATGTTTGCTGTCGCTTTATCTCTATGTGTCTGGGTAATGATCTTAGATTTATCTTCCAGGTCACTAACTGTGTCTTTGACTATGTCTAATCTGCTGCTTAATCTGTTTGACTTTTTCATTTCACTGACTATTTTTCATTTCTAGAGGTTGTTTGTGGTACTTTTCCTTTTTTTTTTCTTCCCGCATTTTTATTTAAATTCTATTAGTTTAATACATAGTGTAATATTGGCTTCAGGAGTAGAATTTAGTGATTCATCACTTACATACAACACCCAGTGCTCATCACAAATGCCCTCCTTAATGCCCATCACCCACTTAGCCCATCCCCCACCTACCTCCCTCCATCAGCCTTTCTCTGTTTGTTCTCTGTAGTTAAGGGTCTCTTATGGTTTGCTACCCTCTTTCTCTCTCTTTTTTACTACCCTCTTCTCTCTCATATGTTCATCTGTTTGTTTCCTAAATTCCACATTAAGTGAAATATGGTATTTGTCTTTCTCTGACTGACTTATTTTGCTTAGCATATCCACTCTAGCTCCATCCAAATCATTGCAAAAGGCAAGATTTCATTCTTTTTGATGGCTGAGTAATATTCCGTGTGTGTGTGTGTGTGTGTGTGTGTGTGTGTGTGTGTGTACACATACATATATATATACCACAGCTTCTTTATCCATTCAATAGTCGATGGACACTTGGGTTCTTTCCATAGTTTGGCTATTGTTGATAATGCGCTTTAAACATCAGGGTGCATGTACCCCCTTCGAATCTGTATTTTTGTATCCTTTGGGTAAATACCTACTAGTGCAATTTGCTGGATTGTAGGGCAGTTCTACCTTTTTGAGGAACTTCCATTCTGTTTTCCAGAGTGACTGCACCAGTTTGCATTCCCAGCAACAGTGTAAGAGGGTTCCCCTTTCTTTGCATCCTCCCCAACATCTGTTGTTTCCTGTGTTAGTTTTAGCCATTCTGACAGGTGTGGGGGTGGTATCTCAATGTGGTTTGATTTGTATTTTCCTGATGATGAGTGATGTTGAGCATCTTTTCATGTGTCTGTTAGCCATCTGGATGTCTTCTTTGGAAAAATGTCTATTCATGTCTTCTGCCCATTTCTTAACTGGATGAATTATTTGTTTTTTGGGTGTTGAGTTTTATAAGTTCATTGTAGTTTTTAGATACTAACCCTTTATCATATACACCATTTGCAAATATCTTTTCCTATTCTGTAAGCTACCTTTTAGTTTAAGTTTGGGGGGCTCTTTCTGGGCCACTGATTCTCATGGTAGATCATTTTCTTTTTTGGTCATACTTTTCTATTGAGAGCTTCTCTTCATTGAGATTTTTTCTGTATGGATCCCATAGTAATAGCTCCCTGGTAGTGGAAGTGGGTTGACAGAGCAGTTTGCATTTGCTTCTGCCAGGCACTCCAAGGAAATCACTAGCCTGGGATAATTGTCATAATAATTTCTCACCCTGAGGTTCTCTCTTTGCCCTCACAATATAAATTTTGATCACTCAGATGTGTTATAAGTTGGATTTCAGTTTCTCGGGAAATCTGTTCTGATCCCTGCTTCATAATATAATATTGAATAGTACCACAAATGTATATCTTGTTTTATAATTTCAGCATAAATATAAACCATCATTTAGTCATTAGAGAATATTGAATTTAGTCATTAGGGAGAAAATCTTGAGTATTAATTTTAAGAAATGCTACTTTTAAATAAAATCACAAATTCGAACAAATTTCTAAGTAATGCCACTTGAGACACATTGTTGGTAGATGCTTGGAGTTTAGAAATGAAGGGAAGTATATTATTCTTCATCTTCCTTTGCCTTGTCCTTCATTCTTACTGCAGTCCTGCCTCCAGCTTTTCTTCTCTTTGTGTCCCACTCAAAAAATAACAGCCCACATCCTCATCTTCTTTTAGAAGAATGAACAAACCCTAATGTAGAATTCTTATATTTTGGAAATAGAGGGATAAAACTGCAGTTCAGATAAATAAGCCAAATTGATTAAAGCTTGACAAAACAAGCTTGATAGGAAAGTAACAAAGACACAGCGAGTTTTCAACCAGGAACATGTTTATCTCCAAAAACACCTCTCTGCAGTCACATAATATATATTAAAATGGGAGAAAGGTTAATTTATGCCCTAGTATTTATTTTTTCTAATAAATAAGAAAGGAGAATTACAGAGGGAAGCATCTATGGATTATAACAGTGTCAGATTTTGTTGGGAAAAATTATCTACTATTTAAGGTTAGTTTTTAAGTACTTGAGCCTAACAGCCTCTCCCACTCCATACCCTAATTCTGGTTCTAGAATACATTACTAGATTGAATGGCCCAAATATACCTTAATATGCCATAGCCTTTTTCTTATTTTTTAGATTCATCTGACTGTTCAGCATTAACCTAATCTGTTTAATCTACTTGAGTTTTACATTTTAATAACTAGTTTTCATTTTTAAAGGTTGTTAATTGTACTTTTCTAAATCCACCTGTTTTCTCATGGTAAAATCATCCCACGCTGACTTTTTATAGAAGTAGATACAGGTATCCTCACTTCCAGTTCAGTATACTAAAAAAGAGGCCTACATTGTCCAAGGATTAATCACAAGAACATACACTGATTTTTATGGCTTAATAAGGTTTCCTAAGCAGTTTATCATTCATGCTATAAGATTGATTGCATAATTTCTTTCTTTAAAAATCTTAGGAAAATAAGGACACCTGGGTGTCGGTTAAGCATCCAACTCTTGATTTCAGCTCAGATCATGATCCTCAGGGTCGTGAGATCGAGGTCCATGTCATGCTCTGCGCTGAGCATGGAGCCTGCTTAAGATTCTCTCCCTCTCCCTCTGCCCCTCCCTACCCTGTGCTCTCTCTCTCTCTTTCTAAAAAAAAACAAAAACAAATCTTAGGAAAATATTTTCATAAAATATAAGTGATTTCTCTAAGTGGTATCATTTTTACTTTGTGATTTTTCACAATTTGGAGAGCCTGGGTAGCTCAGTTGGGTAAGTGTCCAACTCTTTTTTTTTTTTTTTTTTAAGATTTTATTTATTTATTTGACAGAGAGAGACACAGCGAGAGAGGGAACACAAGCAGGGGGAGTGGGAGAGGGAGAAGCAGGCTTCCGCGGAGCAGAGAGCCCTATGCAGGGCTCGATCCCTGGACCCGGGGATCATGACCCGAGCCGAAGGCAGACGCTTAACGACTGAGCCACCCAGGTGCCCCAAGTGTCCAACTCTTGATTTTGGCTAGGGTCATGATCTTGGGGTCTTGCGATTGAGCCCCACATTGGGCTCTGTACTGAGTGTGGAACCTACTTAATATTCTCTCTCTCCCTCTGCCTCCTCTCCTCCCCCACCCCTGCTCACATGGTTGCATTCTTTCTCTCTTAAAAAAAAATTAACAATTTAATGTTAACATTCATGTGGATTGAAATCAGTCTGTTTTATTTGTTGCATACATCAGAATGGATTTAGCTTAACCCACATTCCCTTGTGAAATGTCTATAAAGTGTCCATATTAGAATACCTTATGCAGAGTCCAAACACGTCAGGCTTCTTATCCTTTCAGAGGGTCAGATGTGAATTAAATAATAGTTAGTAGATTAGTTGACTAGACTACTACCTATTACTTCAGAGAAGTAATAGGCTACTAAAAATACTGTCCTTAGCCATAAAGTGAGTTTATCTGAACACTTTTTAAAAAATATTTTAAACAAGTAGCAACATTTGTCTGCTTGAATAATTAAAATAATTTTCAAGTTAAAAATTTTGAAACTGTAAACATTTATACTCAGAATAGTTTGTTTTAAGGTATCTTGACATGCTCTTGTTTGTAGCAGAAATATTTACTTGTTTTGTTTTACCAAGGCTGCTTAAAGGTTAATTGACTAAAGTGGGTGGGTCCTCATGTTTACTAATATGTGTTGCAGCTCTGTTGGTACACCAGAAGGCCAGAATGGAACGACTTCAAAGAGAACTTGAGATTCAAAAGAAAAAGCTGGATAAACTAAAATCTGAGGTCAATGAAATGGAAAATAATCTCACTAGAAGGCGCCTGAAAAGATCAAATTCCATATCCCAAATACCTTCAGTAAGTCTTTCTATAACTCTTGTGACCTCTGTGCTTGAACATGAGAATAGGCAGTCTGTCATAAGTGTAAAAGGTTGATCTGGTTTTCTAGAAATGCTCTTAATTCACACTTGTTTCTTTGCCCTTACCCTCCCCTGCCAAACTCCACTCTTTCTTAACTAATGACAAGAGAATTCAACGTAGATCCTTCTCACATGGAATTATTTTTCAGCTCGAAGAAATGCAGCAGTTGAGAAGTTGTAATAGACAACTCCAGATTGACATTGACTGCTTAACCAAAGAAATTGATCTTTTTCAAGCCCGAGGTAAAGTTCAGTGCATTTTCAACTGAAATCATTGTATTAATTTATCAACTCTTTTCCTGTGGCTGAAAACAAACTTATCAGTTATAATCTTATTGTCTCAGATTTGACTTTGGAGCCAGAAAGTACTAAAAAACTATTGGGTTTTTCTCCCTGCCCCCTCTTCCAGAAGAAACTATGTATTTGGTTTATGAATAATTTGATAAAATTTGTATTATTCAAACCTGCTTTAGTCTCATGTTAAGGAAAGACAATATGATTAGTATGGCTGTATTGTCAAAAGTATTGCTGTAATATATTAGTAGCATGTATAATATTTAATAAGGTTAAAATATAGGTACTCATGTCTTTTTCCTATTTCCCTTCTTTCCTTTTACCTTTCAAGAATCATGCTTTTAAGATCATAGCTAAAAGACATCCCCACCCTAATGGCACTATCTTAATTGATAAAAGAGAGAAGGGAATAAAAATATGGCTTATACATTTTTTAGAACAATGATAGCTTATTAGGAAGCTTGAGCTATTAGTGATAAGCAGTACTTGGTTATTGTAGCAAAAAATCTTGACAATTTAATTCAGTTCCACAGACAACTAAAAGGAAATTTTATAACTTACACCTAATTCTGAAGTTAGGGAAATAATAGAAATATATGAAATAGAAAAGACAGGATAAGAGAAGGAAGCCAACAAAAAAGAAGTCCTTAATTACTCTTTTAAGTGTGTGCCGAAAGTCCATCAAACTGAAAGATTATAATGTTGTATTTTCTTTTAAAACCTTAATAAATCATGTATCTTGAAACATTCACTGAAGATGCCATAGTTTAAAAGTATTGGTCTAGCAACTACAGTTCTTGAACTTGTTCCTTTTGTCATCTGAACCATTATATTAAATTAGTGCAAGGTTTTTAATACTTATTTGGGGCCAAGGTATTTAGTTGCTTAAGACCATGTTTGATCATTTGAAATTATATTTTAAATTGTTAAATTTTAAGTTATTTTAACTTGTCACATAGAACAGTGGTCTAGTTGTAATTCTGTTACTGTGTTACTAACAGTTTAATTTGACCTCTTCCTCCATTTACCACTTAGACTTCTGTTGTGAGTACTGTATTATACCTACCTCAGCTGTTTTGACATCTTTACATGTAATTTAAGATTAGAGGTGCAAAATAAATAAAAGCATTTCTTCTATTTATACTGTGATCTTTTTTAGAAAGAAAATATTAGCTTTTTAAAAAATAAAATTAAATATTTTTGAGCTATAAACATTGATATATTTACTTTTTATATATTTCAGGACCACATTTTAATCCCAGCGCTATTCATAACTTTTATGACAATATTGGATTTGTAGGTCCTGTGCCACCAAAACCCAAAGGTTAGTGTACTCATTAAGTGTGAAAACCATTACATTTTAAAAAGCAAGATTTTAGAAAATTCTGTTTTTAGCAACCTTCCACTCTAGAAGTGCTTCAAACTTTGGCATTCGTGGATGAATTCATTAGGAAGATAGTTGCTTATTTTCACTTAAATGCTGGGGATGGGGGAGGATGCAAAAGTCTAATGTACTTAGCTCTTTAAAAGTAATATGCATGTCCTTAGGATTCATTATATACTCCTAAAATAGCAAGTCTTAGGAAAAAATAATCAGGTGCAAAAATCTGTACTCTTTAAAATTTAGGTAACTGATGAGAACAATACCTTAGGAAAATTTATTTTTCGTGAGCCTTCTGTTTAATTTATGCATAATTCTGTATAATCACAATACTCTGAATTTCAAACGAATGATTTTTGAAAATTATTACCTACTATCATTTTATATCATTGATAATCAGATTTGTATGCACGTGAAACTAAGGTATGTCAAAATATGTGTGTGGATTTTTTTACTCTAGGAATTAAAATATAGAGAGAAATGAGAACAAGAAAGAATAGGTATGTTACTAACTCTTTGGTTCGTTAAAAGACTTTGCACAGTCTCAGTATCCTTTTCTCCTCACTCCCTCATTTTTGTTTAAATATAAAGTGATTAGGACTAACTGTATCTTCATGGGTTTGTTTGTTTGTTTGTTTGTTTTTTAATTTAAATGTTCCTAAACATAGTTAGCTGGAATGCAGTGAACTATTATTACAGCAGAGCCAAAGTGAGATTAGGGCATTTGTCACAGTAAGCAGTGGTTAAAATACTGGATGCCATTTGGATGTTAATTGAGTAAAGGAATAAAGAAAACAATGGCATAGCCTAGCTCCTTAAAATAAGCGAAGTGGGTATTTCCAGACTCTGAATGAGTTGCTTTAATATAACCTTTTCAGTCTCTCAAAAACTAGAATTTTTCTTATAAAAAGATTCCTGTTTTACTTCAGCATAATCCAGTACTTATGTGTTGAGTGTAGGAAGGAGTATATAGATGGAGGGTAGGTGGAGAATAGATGAAATAAGATTGGTCTTGACAATTTGAAGCAGGATAAGAACATGAGGGTTTATTTTACTATTCTCTCTATATAAATTTGAAATTTTTCATGGAGATAAAAAGTAAGGAAAGGTAGAACAGTAGAACGCACAGATGGAAGCCTTTCCTTAAATTTAGTGTGTCAAGGGAAGGGATCCAAGATGGTGTCATAGGAAGAACCTAAACTCACCTCTTCCCATGGACATACCATATCTACACCTACATATAGAGCAATTCCTCCTGAAGCACTGAGGGCTGATTGAACAGCTTTTGCACAACAAAGGATAGAAGGACCACATAGAGATTGGAAGGAGAGATGGAGACACAGTAACCATGGGACCCCCACCCCCTACACTGTGAACTGCAGAGGGGAGAGAGAGCATTGAGGGACCCATGCACAGATTTGCCCACCCCCCACAAAAAAGCTGTGATTTAAAGGGCAACTAGTGGGGTGCCGGGGTGGCTCAGTCAGTTAAGCGTCTGCCTTCAGTTCGGTCATGGTCCTGGGGTCCTAGGATTAAGCTCCACACTGGGCTCCCTGCTCAGTGAGGAGTCGTCTTCTCCCTCTCCCTCTGCCCCACCCCTACTCTCTCTCTCAAATAAATAAATAAAAATCTTTTTAAAAAATAAAATAAAGGGCAACTAGAATATAAGTGAAGAAAACCCATATACCAACTCTAGGGTATCTACCAAATGGTGGGAAAACTGCTGGAACTCTCTCTGGGGTCAGAAGTGCAAAGCGCTATGTTTACTTTGTCCCACCTCCTTGATAGCATAAATGGGAGCAGAGTCTAGCCACTCTAGCCAGCCTGCCCTCTCAGCAAGAATTGCACCTCTTCCCCTCTGTCAGCTCCAGCCATTCTTCCAAAAGAGCCCCCTGCACCTGTGCCCACCTGAGCTCCGGCCATCCCAGCAAGGTGGCCCACAGTGCAGCGCACACTAGTGCATGCTCAGCCTATACCCACTACAGCTCCAGCCATCCTACCAGGGCATCCCTGCATGGCGTACCCTAGGACTCAGCTCACACTTGTTACAGCTACCACCAGCCAGCCAGAGCTGCCAGGCACATGTAGTCTATACAGGGACATTCCTACACAGAGCCTCTCCTTCATGACTGGGAGAGGTAGCTCTGTTGCCTAATTCATAGAAACAAATACAGAAAGTCAAACAAAATGAGAGAGAGGAATGTGCTCCAAACAAACAAAAAAATTCAGAAAAAGAACTAAATGAAACAGAAATAAACAATCTACTTGATAAAGAATTCAAAGTAATGGTCATAAAGATGCTCATCAAACTTGAGAGACAAGTGGGTGAGTTCAGTGAGAACCTAAGAGATATAAAATATAAAAAGAATCAGAGCTGAAGAATACAATTAGTGAAATGAAAAATACACTAGAGGGAATCAGCAGCAGATTAGAGGATGCAGAAGAACGGATCAACCATCTAGAGCCAGGGTAATGGAAGGCACCCGAGCTGAACAGCAAAAAGAAAAAGGAATATTAAAAAATGAGGATAGGTTAAGGGATCTCTGGGACATTAAGAATAATAACATTCACGTTACAGAGGTCTCAGAAGGAGGAGAGAGAAAGAAAGGGGCAGAAACTTACTTTAAGAGATGATAGTTGAAAACTTTCCTAACCTGGGAAAGGAAACATACATCCAGGTTCAGGAAGCACAGAGAGTCCCAAATAAAATGAGCCCAGATAGGACCACACCAAGATAAAATGTCAAATATTAAAGATAGACAATCTTAAAAAGCAGTAAGAGAACAGGAACTAGTTATATATAAGGAAGAACCCCATGAGACTGTCAGCTGATTTTGGGACAGAAACTGCAGCCAGAAGGGAGTGGCATGATATATTCAAAGTGCGAGAGGAAAAAACCTACAACCAACATACTACTTGGCAAGATTATCATTTAGAATTGGAGAGCTAGAATTTCCCAGACAAACAAAAGTTAGAGTTCATCACCACTAATCCAGCCTCATAAGAAATGTTAAAGGGACAAGAAAAGGCCATAACTAGAAATAAGAAAATAATGAAATGAAAAAATTTCCCAGGTGAGAGCAAACATATGGTGTAAAGATAGTTGATCAGTTGCTTATAAAGCTTAGTATGAAGGGTTAAAAGACAAAAGTAGTAAAATCAGCTATATCTAAAAAAAAAAAAAATTAGTTAAGGGACTCACAAAATAAAAAGACATAAAATATGACATTATACATAAAACATAGAGGAGAAAGTAAAAATGTAGTGCTTTTAGAATGTGTTTTTACTGCAGGGATCATCAACTTCATATGGACTGCTATATACTTAGGGTGTTACATATGAACTTAATGGTAACCACCAACCAAAAACCTATAATAGATACACAAAAAATAAAGAGAAAGGAATCTAAGCATAACATTAAAGAAAGTCATCAGCACAAGAAAGGAACACAGAAGAACTACAGAAACAACCAGAAAACAACAAAATGGCAATAAGTACATACCTATCTACTGATACTTTACTTTAAATGTAAATGGTCTAGGCGCCTGGGTGGCTCAGTCGGTTAAGCGTCTGCCTTCGGCTCAGATATCGGGCTCCCTGCTCAGTGGGGAGTCTGCTTCTCCCTCTCCCTCTCCCTCTGTGTGCTCGCCCTCGCTCACTCTCTCTCAAATAATAAATCTTAAAAAAAAAAAAAAAATTTAAATGTAAATGGTCTGAATCCTCCCGTCAAAAGAGATAGGGTGACTGGATGGTAAAATAGCAAGGCCCATTTATAGGCTCCCTACGAGAGACTCACTTCAGACCTAAAGATACTGACTGAAAAGAAAGGGATGGAAAAAAACATGCAAATAGAAGCAAACAAACTGGGTAGTACTTATATCAGACAAAGTAGACTTTAAAACAAAGACTAACGAGACAAAAAAAGGGCATTATGTAATGATAAAGAGATCAACAAAAGGATATTACAATTGTAAATATTTATGCACCCAACAAAGGAGGACCTAAATATATGAAGCAAATATTAACAGACATAAAGAGAAAAATTGACAGTAATACAATAATAGTAGGGAACTTTAACAGTACACTTATATCAATGGAGAGATCTTCCACACAGAAAAAAAAAGGAAACAGTGGCTTATGAGCAACCCATTAGAATACATGGACTTAACAGATAAATAGAGAACATTTCATCCAAAAACAGCAGAATACATATTGTCAAGTACACATGGGACATTCTCCAGGATAGATCACATGTTAGGCCACAGAACAAGTCTCAATGAACTTAAGAAGACTGAAATCATGTCCAGCATCTTTCCAACCACAATGCTATAAAACTAGAAGTCATTACAAGGGAACAATTGGGAAAACACACAAATATGTGGAGGCTGAACAACATACTAAACAACCCAATGCATCAGTGAAGAAATCACAGAGGAAAAACCTGGAGACAAATGAAAATGGAAGCACAGGTTCAAATTCTTTTGAATGCAGTAAAAGTAGTACTAAGAGGGAAGTTTATGGTGATAGAGGCCTACCTCAAGAAACAAGAAAAATCTCAGATAATCTAACTTTACACCTACAAGAACTAGAAAAAGAACAAATCCCAAAGTTAGTGGAAGAAAGGAAATAATAAAGATCAGAGTAGAAATAAACAAAATAGAGTCTAAGAAAAATAGAAAAGAGCAATGAAACCAAGATCTAGTTCTTTGAAAACATAAGCAAAATTGATAAACCTTTAACCAGACACATCAGGAAAAAAGAGAGGGCTCAAATAAATAAAATCAGAAATGAAAGAGAAGTAACAACCAACACTACAGTGTTACAAAGGATTATGAAAAGTTTTATGCCAGGATTTCAACAACCTAGAAGAAATGGATAAATTCCTAGAAATAAACACTATTCCAGGACTGAATCAGGAAGAAACAGAAAATCTGAACAGACCGATTACTAGTAACAAAATTGAATCCAGAATCAAAAAACTCTTAACAAACCAAAGTCCAGGACCAGATGGCTCCACAGGTGAATTCTGCCAAACATTCAAAGAAGAGTTAGTATCCTTCTCAAACTATTCCAAAAAATAGGAGGAAGGAAAACTTCCAAATTTGTTCTTTAGGGCCAGCATTACCCTGATAAACAAAACCAGACAAAGACACTACAAAAAAAAGAAAATTACAGGCCAGTATCCCAAATGAACATAGATGCAAAAAATCTTCAACAAAATATTAGCAAATGCAATTCAACAATACACTCATTCGCCACAATCAAGTGGGATTTATTCCAGGGATGCAGGGATGGCTTAATATCTACAAATCAATCAGCATGATACACCACATTAACAATGTGATGCAGAAAAAGCATTTGACAAAACTCAACATCTCTTCATGATAAAAACTCAACAAAGTGGGTTTGTAGGGAACATACCTCAACAAAATAAAGGCCATATATGACAGACCGGTAGCTAACATTATAATCATTGGTGAAAAACTGAAAGCTTTTCCTCTAAGATCAGGAGCAAGACAAGGATGCCCACTTTTGCCATTTTTATTCAACATTTATTCAACTGGTAGTTCCTAGCTGCAACAATCAGACAAGAAAAAGGAAAGTACCCAAATTGATAAAGAGTAAAACTGTCACTATTTGCAGATGACATGATACTATATATAGAAAACCCTGAAGACTCCACCAAAAAAACTATTAGAACTAATAAATGAATTCAGTGAAGTTGAATTTTATTATATATACAAAATTAATATGCAGTAGTCTGTTGCATTTCTATACACTAACAACAGTGTAGCAGAAGAGAAATTAAGAGAACAATCCCATTCATAGTTGTATCAAAGAAAACTAAAATACCTGTGAATAAATTTAACCAAGGAGGAAAAATACCTGTACTCTGAAAACTATAAGACATTGATGAAAGAAATTGAAGACAACATAAACAAATGGAAAGATACACCATGCTCATGAATTGCAAGAATTGATACTGTTAAATGTCTGTACTACCAAAGCAATCTACATTGAGATTCAATGTAGTCCCTACCAAAATACCAATGGTATTTTTCACAGAACTAGAATAAGCCTAAAATTTGCATGGAACCCAAAAGACCCCAAACAGCCAAAGCAACCTTGAGAAAGGACAAAGCTGGAAGTATCACAATCCCAGATTTCAAGATATGGTACTGGCACAAAAATAGACACATAGACCAATGAAACAGAATAGAGTGCCCATCAATTAATTTAAAACAAAGGCAAGAATATACAATGGAGAAAAAAAAAAGTCTCTTCAATAAATTGAGAATATTAGACTGCTACAGGCAAAAGAATGAAACTGGACCATTTATATCATACACAAAAATAAGCTCAAAATGGATTAAAGACCTATATGTAAGACCTGAAACCATAAAACTCTTAAAACACAGGCAGTCATCTCTTGGACATTGGCCTTAGGGACATTTTTCTAGATATGTCTCCTCAGGCAAGGAAAACAAAAGCAATTATCAAACTAAAAAGCTTTTGCACAGCAAGGAAATCATCAACAAAACAAACAGGCAACTACTGAATGGGAGAAGATAATTCACAAACGATATATCTGATAAGAGATTAATATTTTAAATATATAAAGAACTCATACAACTCAACACCAAAAAAAACCCCAAATAATCCAATTTTTAAATGGGCAGAGGACCTGAATAGACATTTTTCCAGCGAAGACATGCAGATGGCAACATGAAAAGATGCTCAGTATCACTCATCATGAGGGAAATGTCAATCTCAAAACTACAATGAGATATCACCTCACACCAGTCAGAGTGGCTAGTATCAAAAAGACAAAAATTTTAAACTTAATTAAAAAAAGACAAGGAATAACAAGTATTGATGAGGATATGGAGAAAAAGGGAATCCTTGTGTACTGTTTGTGGGAATTTAAATTTGTGTAGCTGCTATGGAAAACAGTATGGAAGTTCCTCAAAAATTAGAAATCCCACACAGTCCAGTAATTCCACTGCTGGGTATTTACCCAAAGAAAATGAAAACACTAGCTTGAAAAGATACATGCATGCCTGTGTTTATTGCAGCATTATTTACAATAACCAAAACACGGAAGCAACCTAAGTGTCCATTGATAAATGAATGAATAAAGAAGATGTGGGGTGTGTGCGCACGCAATGGAATATTATTCGGCCATAATGAAGAATGAAATCTTGCCATTCTTAACAGCATGGATGAACCTAGACAGTATTATGCTAAGTGAAATAAGAGAGATAATATACCATATGATTTCACTTACATGTGGAATCCAAAAAACACAAACACAACAAAACAGATGGAAACTAATAAACGCAGAGAACAAACTAATGGTAACTGGGGTAGGAAGAGATGAGCAAAATAGGTGAAGGGGAGTAAGCAGTACAGACTTCCAGTTATAAAATAGGTAATTCACAGGGATGAAAGGTACAGCATAGGGCATATAGTCAATATTATAATAACTCTGTACGGTGACATAGTAACTACATCGTGGTGAGCATTGTATAATGTATAAAATTGTTGAATCACTCTGCAGTACACCTGAAACTAATATAACATTGTATGTCAACTATACTACAATTTAAAAAGTTTATAATATGTCAAATATGAAATATGGCAATTATTACCCAAAAAAAGGGAAAAAAGAAAAAATCTATTAAAAGTTTTCTCACAAAAGATAGAAGCTTTTGTGTGCTTCTATCTATTTATGCTATTTTGGAGAAATAGAGAATCAAACATTTTTGCCTTCAGCTAAAATAGAGAATTATTAGTTTCATTTATAGAGATTTATTTAGTTAGAAAAAATTTTGCACTTCTGCTTTACACTGCAGTGTTTTGTTTTGTTTTGTTTTTAACAGCTAAAATTAGTGTGGAAATCACAAGCCATCCTTTGCAGTCTAACTTCCTCTTTAAATTCTGGTTTCCAAATACTTCTAATAAAAAGATTTGTAAGTTTAAGTACCAAATGCAATTGTGCAGATATAAGAAAACCATTGGAGATTTTTCATTTAAAAAAAAAAAATGTAGGTCCCCTGTTGATTACCTTAGATACTACTTAAATAACGAAGAAGGTGCTAGTATTTAATAATAGATTAAAGTGTTAATACAAATAGTCCACTTTCCTAAAAACGTTTGTAGTTAAAAAGGATAGACAAAGTTTTTTAAATGTGTCAGGTGGGAATGTTTTCTAACACCTAAGTGAGACCAAAATTCTATTAAGTAGGGTGGATCCCCAGATTAAAACAATCATTCGATAAAATGTTTCCCAGGTATGAAGTGTAAAATCATTTTCTATGGTAAAAAGTCAAAATTTTAACTTTTTTTTTTTTTTAAAGATTTTGTTTATTTGACAGAGAGACACAGCGAGAGAGGGAACACAAGCAGGGGGAGTGGGAGAGGGAGAAGCAGGCTTCCCGCCGAGCAGGGTGCCTGATGCAGGGCTCGATCCCAGGATGCTGGGACCACGACCCGAGCCGAAGGCAGATGCTTAACGACTGAGCCACCCAGGCGCCCCTTTAAGTATTTATTTTAATGTGGTTTAAGAAATATTACCTAGTATTGTCAGATCCTCAATTTTTCAAATATTTTAACTTACATAAGCCTTAGATATTTTTAAATTACTCAATATAAAGAAAATTTATTACTCAATTATATTACCCAATTAAAGAAAGTATTTGTTCTATAAATAGCATTCTCAAGTTGCTCTTGAATGTGGCAAAAAGTGTCATGATGCCTAAAAATTATGACCAATGCCTAAAGTTGATAGTTTTGCAATAAAGTGTTCCTTAAGACTAATCAGTAAATAAGATGGGGCGCCTGGGTGGCTCAGATGGTTAAGCGTCTGCCTTCGGCTCAGGTCATGATCCCAGGATCCTGGGATCGAGTCCCACATCAGGCTTCCTGCTAGGCGGGGAGCCTGCTTCTCCCTCTGCCTCTGCCTCTCTCTCTCTCTCTCTCTCTCTGACTCTCATGAATAAGTAAATAAAATATTTAAAAAAAAAAAAAAGACTAATCAGTAAATAAGATGCTGCTAAAGGGGGGCAGGACCGACTGGGTGGCTCTGTCGGTTAAGCGTCTGCCTTCGGTTCAGGTCGTTGATCTCCGGGTCCTGGGATCAGGTCCTGGGATCGAGCACCAAGAGCCCCAAGTTGGGCTTCCTGCTCAACGGGGAGTCTCCTTCTCTGTCTCCCACCCCCCCAGTTGTGTGCACATGCACACGTGCTCTTTCTCTCAAATAAAATCTTTAAAATATATATTTTAAAAAATAAAGAGGGCAGAATACCAAACATCACTTAATTATTTTAGATTTGTTATAAAAGCTTGATTTCCTCTATTTTGCCTACTAGATACAGTAAGTTTATCTTTTAAATTATCAGAAAAGATACCATTTAGTTACCAACTCAGTAGAGTAGGTGGAATTTGCAAATTAGTATACAGTGTTTTAACATAGTTTGAATCTTTATATTGTAAACCTTGACAAGAGAGCTCCAACAATGCATGCTCCTTTTACTTTAAGCCTCCCCAAACTAATTTGTAGGAATATTATCCTAAATTTCTAATGGGATCCCCCCTCAAAAAAAAGTAGTTTCATAAATGTAATTTCATCTTAGACACAGCCTTGAAGGAATGTAATTATTCCTTATATTTAACATACATTAATCCTTTCAAACACTCTAGAACATTGGCCTCTTAAGGCTGCAGTGGCTTCACTTTATAGGAGAGTTCAGACCTGAACGGTATGTGGGTTTATCTAAGATCACAGAACAGAGAAGTCATGAGTGAGCAGCAGAGCCAGCTCCGGAACTCCATTCTCGCAGCCCTCAATCTAGTGTTCTTTCTAAGTGTTCTGTAATAAATATGGTTTTAAAATAAACTGAGAAATAAAGAGTGGTAGAATCTTTACACTGATTTGCTTCTCCAAATCTATTGTTGATATATAGTTAAGGTTTTTAGAAATTAGCTCATCTTTCTGTTTTTATTTGTGGTGTTCACGGCTTACATTTTTAGCAAACAGGGAACATTTGACAAAAATGTCCATTCCTGGTAGAAAACAGAAATATAAGTACTTCTTCAGTGGGGAACGCAAATCTAACTTTAATGAGACACAGGCTCACTGTCAGTATGGTGGTAGGACACCTTTTCACAGTCCTGCAATGACATTACGGGAATCTTTGCTGTTGGGTCCCCTATGAATTGATTTCCCTTTTCTCCGGTTCTCAACTGGAGAAAATGACGCTCTCCTCCCCCTAAAGGAGACAGTGAGGTGATGCCATCGTGTCCGTGTTGGTGTTCCCCAGCAGAGAAGCACCGGCTTGCTGGAGGTGGGGGACCCGAGCGCACGTGTCATTTGGTTAACAGGCTGCTCCGTGCTGTGCAGTCCAGATGGTGCTTCACATTGCCAGTCATTTATGACTTTGCCATTTTTTTTTGCTTCTAAGACAATTCATTTGCTTCCTTACAGATCAAAGGTCTACCGTCAAAACACCAAAGACTCAAGACACAGAAGATGATGAGGGGGCTCAGTGGAATTGTACCGCCTGTACTTTTTTGAACCATCCAGCCTTAATCCGCTGTGAACAGTGTGAGATGCCAAGGCATTTCTGAGCCAAAAGGCCCTGTAGCTCTAAAACCACATTGGAAGTTCAAGAAACGAGTCTGTCATCAGGGGAAAAGTTTCACTGCTACATAGGATTTTGTCAAATTGAAGGTGTGACGAGATGGTGTTGTGCTAATGTTAAATGTCAGCCCACAGAGCTAGTGATACCTCAGTCTAATGTCATGGGCAGTTGAAATTCATCACATGAAAGGGGATCTGCTGAGAGAGCCGGTTGCCTGCTGCCTAAGCACGTACAGTGTTACCAGTAGCCCATTGTGGATAACTCTCAATATACTAATGCCTAGGTGTGCCCAGGACCTTTTCCCCCTCATGTCACTACTGAATTTTGACAGGAGGAAGGAATAGAACGATGGCTTTTTTTTTTAAAGCTTTCGGTGAAACACTACAAACATGAAGAAAAGGAACAAGATGTAACTATTTAAAAACTGTTTGCTGCCGCACGGTGCCAATGAGTAGGGGAAGAACTTCATGAATCTGTGGTACTCGTGGCCTCGTCTTTGTCTTCCCTGAAACGTCTCCACTCTGTGAAGCCAGCATCTGGGGTCTAAAGATGAAAAGGAAAGCAGCATGCGTTGTCTGTACAAACGTGCAGTGAGATATCCCAAAGCTTTTCCTACTGTACAGATCTCTCGAGTCTGCTTTCAGTGATTTCTTTATTATTTTCTTATATTTCTATATGTATAGTGTAATAGTCTTTTGTTAACTAATTTTCTTTTCTCCTTTTAGTGATTAAGCACGATCATGTCCCTTTTTAAGCCTTACCTGAGAGAAGCAATGCCTTAAAATAAAAAAGCATTAATGCAATGAAACTATGCACAAAATAACTTTCCTCTACTTACTCTACTCTGTCCTCATGAGTGCCGATGTTCTGTGAAGACGTGGGGATGCTGCACACTGACTTGCAGGAAATGTACTACAAGACTTGCGTCTCTCTAAGTCACACTATATCTGCCAACTTCAGCAGTGGGTCACACAGCACACTGATCTTCCACAGGGAAGCTTAAAACGAAAGGTATTTTTAACCCACTGACAGAGCAACAAGGTTAAGCTTGCTTCATCTGCCTGGTGTCCCACAGAACTGTCACAAGAGATTACTATGGGGAAAGTACAGTTTTCAAAACCAGCCACAGCAGCAGAACCTACAGCCCTGGTGTGGGGAGAAGCGTAATTGCTTTACTGTCGGGGCAGTCCATTTCTAAACCTGACTTGGTGGCAGTATCATGTGTATTTATAAAACGAGGCTAGTCATATTTAGGACAACTGAAGGAAAGCTGGAAAAAAGAAAAGCAAACTTGAACACTGAAGCAACCTCAAGCATCTCTTTATTTTGATGATATATTTTTATAAGGAAAATAAATATTCAGATGATCGGGAATGTATATAACTAAATGAAATCAAGAAAAAGAAATAACAGTATGCATTTAAAAAACAGAATTATGAAATTATATATCAGTGCTTAGAATGGGGCTAAGGGAAGTGCTGAAATATAGCAAAAGGTAGGAGATAATGTTGACTGTCACCCATTGTAAATGTCTGCAAATGGATATTTTTTAAATAAGCAGGATTATTACAGGTGATCTATATGAATGTCAAAGCCTTGACTTCCGGGCTTTGCATCTTGTATATGGGAAGAAATATGACAATCCTAGTTAATTAGACCATAGACCCAAAGCCCTTACATTTGATGCATTTTGTTTTAAAACTAGGCCTTGTTTTTCAGCTTCATCTGCAGTTCTATGTGAAGATTGATAAATCAGTTTTTACTTGTTTTATTAATAAAACGTAATTTGGATATCTTGAGTTGATGGTTTTGTGATTTAGCTGGGTAAACTATCTTTGTAACAGATAAGTTATTTATAAAAATTAAAAAACTTATATTCTAATGTGGATTTTGTGACTTGTTTTTAAAGTTTGTGGGATAGAAGACAATTTATACCCCAGCAGCACATTTGATAGCTAATTGAAATCAGAGAAAACTCATTCTTCTCTAGAGTCTTCTCGTGACATCATGGCATTCAGCTGCATTTCTTGGATTATTGTTCTCAGTTCCCCCAAGCTTTTTAACTAATGAAAGAGAGCGACCGTGTTTCAAACTGAGCCAAAAATAATGAATGTTGCTTTTTCATAGTTACTGCTTTTCCTTTAGTTTCTTTTGGGGGTTTTAAAGTTTACCTCGTTGAAAACAGGATATCTTGGGCCATTTGGCCTGGGGAGTCATTCAGTTAAGATCTGTTTTATTCCATAATGTGTAGGTGCTGGGGATCTCAGTGGTGCTTCTTTTGGAGAGAACCTTTATATTAAGAATTTTCAGAAAACATCACTCAGCTTTTCTGAGCTTGAAAACGGCAAAGTAGCATTCACTGATTTCTTTGTTATAACTGTGGAAAGCCCTGCCTTGCCTCCGTTGGTCTTTTAAACTTAGTGGGACAGAAATATTCTTTGCCAAGGAATATGAGGCTGGTGGTCTGGAAACCACCTTCAGGAATTATTGCACTAAAATAGAATTACAGGTACGAAGAACCTCAGAACGATAGACTTCTGTTTCTCATCACTAATTATCCTTGGGTGCTGACATTCTCTATATTTAAAGGTGAGGTGGGCAATTAGCAGTTCATGTAACCTGGACTTCTCAGGAAAACTTTTATATTCACAGCACAGTGGCCAGTATTGCTATTATAACTAATACGTCCTACAAAGACGCATGTTGTATTGCAGATTTTTGTGGGAAATACGAAAATTAATTTTTCTTTTAAAATTTCCACTTACTTTTTTAAATGACTGATCTAGACCAGTCTGTAGCCCAATATTAATTGACTTTATATTAGAGAATTGAAATTGTGCAGAAAATCAAATCCATGGACAGTCAAAACCATATTAGCTGTTAACTTCAAACGTATTTCAATTGAAGCGTTATAAATAGCAGACTTCACTGACATTTCATCAATTACCTCTATCCCAGCTGAATGTTGATGGGACAGTCCAGTGAGCGTTGATGGGACCGTCCAGTGAGCAATGATGGGTTTAAGAAGTGAGTGGTGTAAGGTGTAATGTCCAGTCCATGAGTAATTGAAGTCGGCTGAATTGCCTTAGAAAAGACTGTTGGATCTGTAGTGGCACCAAGGGCCATTCCAGATTTAGTATCTTCATGCTGGGTATTAGCATAGTTTCCCTTATAATATTAACAAAATACTTACATTTCTCTATGACAAATGAACATATTTTTGGCTCCAGTTTTTAGAAGCTACAATTATTATAGCCATATTATTTGAAGATGAAATGGTTTAGGGCTGCATTTTAATTTTTATTACTTCCATCTGAAAATAAGGCAACTTGAGAGAAAAGACTTTTAAAGAAAACAGAATTTTGTAGCTTTATATTTGTTAAAGTGGGATTCCCCCACCCTACCCCAGTGTGTTTTGGTAGTTTTGTTTTAAGGGAGTGTAATCATACAAAAATGCTTGGTAATGCATTGTCTTTGCAACTATAAATTTTTTCCTATATTATATGTTCAAAAATAGAACTGCCGTGTTACATTATAATAGTTCACTGACTTGCCTAGTTATTTAGAAAGTTTATGAAAGCACTTGCATTTTTTTATTAATTTTTTAAATTCCAGTGGAGTTAACATATGGTGTTATATTAGTTTCAGATGTATAATACAGTGATTCATCAATTCTATACTCAATGTGTTTGCATTTTTAACACCATGGCACCTTGTTCCCTAGATAGACCACTCAAATCGTAAGAATCAGGACAGTTGAAGTCCAATTCGGGCATCTCCCTAGATTTATCCTGTAACCCTAGATTAGTTCGTTGCTTTTATTTCTCGGCCTTGTTAAATGAAGATAATTATATTAATTATGTTTAACCCGCCTCACTGTGGCACTGAATGTGAAACTAGCTGAGCCAACCCCTTCTCACTAGGAATTTTGTTGTCCTTAAACTGGGTTATGTTTTTGAATGAATGGACTTTGATGCATTTTTCTCAACAGTATCAGTAAATGAAACGGTAAGTTTGCAATTATTTCTCTGAATTGGGCTAGGGACATCTCAGTGGATCAGAATTTGGTATTTCAGTCACTGCGATTAAATTCTTGCCTTTTAATGTGAAAAGGTTAGTTGCTTTGCAAAGATTATAAAATTATCAAAGGCTGACCTGAAGATCAGGTGTGTTTATATTTCTGTTGTATGTCCAGCTATCTAAAGAATGTACATTTTATGATGGAGTATAACAAATTATTTCTCCAGGAAAATAAATAATTTCTTCAAAGGCACCTCTCAAATTTTTTTTAATCTCCCAATTGAAGCAGAGGGATATGGGAGAATATTTTTTCCTGAGAAAACTGGTCAAGAGGGGCGCCTGGGTGGCTCAGTCGGTTAAGCATCTGCCTTCGGCTCAGGTCATGATCTCCAGGTCCTGGGATCGAGCCCCCCATTGGGCTCCCTGCTCAGCGGGGAGTCTGCTTCTCCCTCTCCCTCTCCCACTCCCCCTGCTTGTGTTCCTCTCTAAACTGTGTCTCTCTCTGTCAAATAAAATCTTTAAAAAAAAAAAAGTCAAGAGAAGAAGGAAAAAAGAAAATTAAATGCAAACAGTGTAATAACCCTCTCCTCCCCTTTAGCAAGAAAGGTGAGAAGGCAGCCTCTGACTAAAGGAATAATAGAGACCAAGACTTCCTGTGTGATGCACACCATGAAACAAGCATACATTTTATACAATTCGGCTTGGAGCCTAATGATGACTACCTTTTTGGCTTTTAATAGAATTATTTCACAAGCCCACATGCTGAAGAACCAGATACATATCACAGAACAGTCTAGACATTCTTAGAAGGCCACTAACCTAAGCAACCAAGCTCTACTAAGCGACTGAATGAGAAGCAAGCCGTGCAACCTCATTGCAGTGCATAATAGGTAATTCTTAAGATCGTGAAGTATCCCAAAGTATAATATCAAATGGCAAGAACATACAGCTAAGTTTCTGAACCTTGCCACTTGTATTTCTCTCTCCACCACAACCTCTCTCTCCTACCGTTCATAACCATTAATAACCTACAGTTAAATGCAATGGGTTCACATTACATGAAACAAATGGCCCCCACATTCTAAGGCAAGTGAAATAAAGAATAAGGAGGACTCGCTGAAAACTTTAGACCAACTGTCATTTTTTTTTTCTGAGCATCTGTGCTGTGGAATCTACATTTGCTGCAGTGCGGAGATCTTGAGACCCCCTTGGAGTTGTACAAGGCTCTCATTTTCATAGCATTTTGACAGACTCCTCCATCCACAAATAAAAGGATTTTGTTACTGTAATGAGTCTCACTGATTCTTCGTTCTCAGTTTTCTATAGGCATGACGCTGAGAAAGAAATTCCCTGTCATTCTCAAAAAGTGCGGTTTAGTAACATTTCGGCTTCGTCTTCTCTAGACAGACTAACTACCTCCAGCCGTTCCTCGTTCCTCATACACGTTCACATAGCGGCGAGCCTCCTCTAACCATGTTTTATGAACTCCGGTGGGACATGGGGCCTTTGGCATCCTGATGCACGTAGGGAACGGGCTTCACACTTGTCTCCTGGCACTTGCATGTCATGTGCTTTTGCGGATGTGTTGGGGGCACACGGGAGGTTTCCTACCGTGGTACTCAGCACAGCACCCTGCGTGCGCATTTCAGAGTGATTCCATGGAACCTCGCTGACCTTGGGATGATGCTCTCCGGTCACTCCCTCTGCTCTTTGCTCTTGTTGTCTGTTTTCAACCCATCAGTGCTCGTATCTCCTGACTGTTGACTTTACATTGTTTTTATAGAACCATTTTTTGTAATGGCTCTATAAAAAACTTAAATTAACGTAAACTTTTATTAACTTTAATTTCTCTTTCAGTGTTAACAATCCATCCTAAATCAGTCCTTCTCTACGTATCTGGGCATTTTTTCCAGTAGGTTTGTACCTCACTCACCAGAGCGCTGAGCAGAATGGCTGTGCTGATTCTCGCCTCAGGACCAACCGTGGTTCACTCCCGTGGGGTCAGAACATCTCGGCACACCGTTGAGTGGCCAAGACCGCATTTTCCTAGCCACACAGAAGTAACTATCTCACATTCCACTTCTCTGTTTCTCTCACAAACAAATTGATCTGACAGGACCTGCTGCTTCAGCAGATAAATTGGATGCTATGCATCTTTTTAGATATGACCAACACGCGCCTGCTACATGAGGCACGCTCCTCAGTGCTTTACAGATATGAGCTCGTGTGATCCTCAGAAGAGCCCAAGTGGTAGATGTTATGGTATCCCCATTCCACAGACAAGGACCTGAGGCAGAGGGAGAGTAAGTGACTTGCCCAGGGTCACACAGCCGGTAAGACGCGGGACCAGAATTCCACATCGGGCAGTCTCACTCCAGTCCTGCTTTCAACGAAATGGATGTTTATTCCTACTTATTCCAAGGTGGCTACAGTGAGCGATGAGTTCTCAGTCTCTGGAATCGTCTTCCTATTTTAGGAGACATTTCACCTTTCTCCCTCCTTTGCCAGTCTTCCTAATCTTATTCGGACGGGTGAGGCCGAGGTCCCTCCTCCGTGTTCACCTCCGTGCAGCCTGCTCCCAACGTGGACGTGGCATGCACCAGACGCACAATAAGTTTTAAGTTCACCTTATACATTCAGCGACCTAGTGTAACTTCATTTTTCTGTTACTTCCCCCAAATGCTTCTCAGGAGCGCATTCCTGCCACGGCCAGATGGCCTGTCACACAAGGGAGGGAAAGCCGCCACCTTGGAGCTCACCAAGGGGAAATAGGTGTGCACGCACGGTCAGTCCTCACTGTTCTCGGATTCTGTGGCTTGTGAATTTGCCTGCTCACTATAGCCATTCGTGGACGTGTGCGGGGCGGGCAACATCCGGGGCCCCTGCCCCTCACGTTCCGGGCTGAGGTTAGACCGAGTGCCAACGCTCTGCCTTCCTGCTGCAGCTTTTCCTGCTGTAAACAAGGGTCCGTGTTTACGGTCTCGTCGGTGCCGCGCTTTCCGCATTGGCGTGCTGCTTGCTGGCGATTTTGCTGTTTAAAACGGTCCCCAAGCACAGCGCCGAGGTGCTGTGTAGTGCTCCCAAGGGCGAGCAGGCTGCCATGTGTCTTCCGGGGAAAATGCGCTTTGTTCAGCCCAAATCCTAGTGTCGTGGCCTGTGAGTTCAGTGTTAGTGAATCAATAATCTTTTTTAAACAGAAACACATATAAAGCAAGGTCATGTATCGACTGGCTGATGAAAACGTGACCAGAGGCTGTGGGAACCTCACCCTCTATTTGCCCTAGGAGCAGTGGTTTAGGACTTGCTCATTCAGTTCTTTTTATAGAACCATTTTTTCTAATGTTTGAGATTAAACTTTAGTTTCTCCCTCAGTGTTAACAATCCATCCTGAACCAATCCTTCTCTACCTATCGGGGCATTTTTCCCTGTGATGACTTCACAGGACTTTATAGGGTGTATGGAACATAAGGCAAGGGCTGAACACAGAGGGTCAAAGCTCCGTGGAGTGACAGATGACTTCCAATGGTTGAGTCCAGGACAATTCATGAAAGGGAGGCATTTGAGAGGGGTCTCAAATGGCGGGTGAGAATCGATAGAGGGGGGAAGATGCTCCACAGGGCAGAAAACCGTCTGAGCCCTGGCAGAGCCCAGAAACCACAGGGGCCCCACAGAGATCCGCAGGCTCACTTGGCTGAAAGGGGAGTGAGTACAGGAGGGAAGGGTCATTTGAACCATTCCGTGAAGCAAGAGTAAGTGTGTGCTTGATTTGATAAGTAAAAAGAGCCATGAAAATAATTTGAGTAACTGGCCCAAGAGAAATGAAAATGGAAGTCCATGAAGCTGAGAGTGGCTGTATTCCTAGTAGCCCAACAGTGGAGACAACCCACATATCCACGAATAGGTGAAGGGATGAACAGATTACGGCCTCTATGTTGGGAATACTCAGCATTAAAAAGCAACAAACACTGTGCAATGGTATCAATGACTCTCAATGCCTTCTGCTGGGTGAAAGAAGCGAGACACAGGAGAACATCTGCATGACCTCATGTGCATAACATTATAGAATGGGCAAAACTATAGTGCCCCCAGGAGCGGTAGGATAGGATTCCCTGAAAAGGGGCACAAGGCAACTTTCTTGGGGTGACACATATGTTCTGCATCTTGATTATGGCAAGCCTCCATGGGTGTCTGCGTTTGTCAGAACCTTGAAAAATGGATGCATTTGGGGGTGCCTGGGTGGCTCAGTCTGTTAAGCATCCCACTCTTGATTTCAGCTCAGATCATGATCTCAGGGTGGTGAAATCAAACACCGCACACCGCGTTGGGCTCTGTGCTGAGTGTGGAGCTTGCCTAGGATTCCCCTTTCCCCCCCAACCCCACCCTCGCTCGTGCAGTCTCTCTCTCTCTCTCTGAAATGGATAAATCTCTAAAAAGACAGAGAAAGAGGAAGGAAGGGAGGGAGGGAGAAAGAAAACATAAACATATGGGAAGGGGGAAAAGAAAAAAAGAAGAGAGGGAAACAAGCCTTAAATGCCAACGATAGGGAACAAACTGAGGGTTGATGGAGGGAGGTGGCTGGGGGATGGGCTAGATGGGGGATGGGCATTAAGGAGGGCACTTGTTATGATGAGCACTGGGTGTTGTATGTAAGTGACGAATCCCTGAATTCTATTCTGGAAACCAATATTGCACTATATTTTAACTAACAAAATTTAAATTAAAAAAAATAAATGGATGCATTTGTTACATAAGAATTATGCAATTTATATCAATGTATTTTATTGTATGTAAATTAAAATAACAAATTTGTTTTAAAAGAAGCTTTAGGAGGGGAAGCATCTGATACATATTTCAATACCTTTCCCCCATTCTGATGAACAAACACCCATGAGAGAGGCAAGTAAGTGGAAAAGCAGAAACACAAAACAAATTACCAACTAGATGCTCCCTTAGTAATTATCAGGTGTAAGGTAAAACCTTGTCATATCTAAAGCATCATCCTACTGGGGAATTTCCATTATCCACACTGTTGCTAACTAGTATTTGACAACTTCCTATTAGTAGTATATATACCAATTCCTCTTCTATCACCACTATATACCTGGTGACCAGTATATCTGGTTGGTTTTCTTCTCAAACTGTAATACTATTGAATTAAGGTAACTGCGTGAGGTCATCCTGGGTTTAGGAGCATTGTGTTGTCATCTTATTCTTCTAGGGAGCTCAGTGTGAAATTGGTGCACACTTATGTACTGTGAAGAGGCCTTCTTGTGGCTTGAATTCTGCAGTACAAATAGAATTCTCCAGGGAGCTACCCACCTTTAGTTTTCCCAGTCTTAAGTGTGTTTTCATTAAAATATGTTTAATTCTAGTAATTCTCTTATATGTAAAGTTAATGCCTCTGCTTACACTCACTATGAAGCATCTTATGCGGACAAAGCCCAAGCAACTATCAGGCGTTCCGACTTTCTCAAGTTAAACCTTGATTTAGAAATTTAATTTCTTTTTTATTCATTCAAAAAATGCAGTCCTATGTGCCAAACATACTGGGTTTTGGTATGTAAGAGTGAACAAGACCCAGTGTTACCCTTGGGATCTCCCAAGGCTCTGGACTGTCATGCCATCTGCCTCATTATGTCCCTTTTGTATATGTTACCCACTTGTTTTGAGAGTGGTCTTGTTATATTTTGTTTTCAGATTCCCTCTTAAATAGCATATGCTGAAATTCAGAAGAATAAATTTCTGTAAGTGAGCAAGCATTACCTTTATTGAAAACTACACACTTTAATGCTCTCTGGCTTCTGCTTTTGTGATATAAGAGAGACCTCATCAGTCAAGGGATGTTACTAAATGCCCAGAACATTAGCTTTTAATCACTTCAGAACTGGTTTTAGTGGTATATTGGTGAAGTGGGAGGGAAAGGGAAATGGGCAAGTAAGGAGCATTGACCTTATAGTTCCCTAAAAGCTGGTACATTTTCCTCTAAATAGTGCACTCTTTGTATCTTGCATTTGTGGTATGCTGAGCAGCATCTGATTTTCTTTTTTTTAAGTTGGATGGATTCCTAAATCTGACATCAGTTTTTGTTTTTGTTTTTTTTCTTTCTCTCTGTCTTTCAATCAATATTCTCTTTAATAAGGAAGGGAGTGTGGAGGGTATCTCAAAAAGTGGATTCCTGCCCACCTAATGCCGCATTGGGAAAAGCACACGTGTGGTTTCTTTCCTTGGGCTCCACGTTCTTGCTTTCTAAGCACATCATGAGGGCGTCTCTCATCAGCTGAGCCCTATGTGGCACCGTTCCTAACTGCTGAATAAACAGAGGCATAATTACAAGGGAACATTTTTAAGTTGAAAACATTGCTCACCCGGAAAAAACTTTACAGAGAGAAGTTTAAGCTGTTTTCAGTTTTCCCTTCAGAACTATTCTCTTACAGGGCTGATAGTTCCATTGCTCTAAAGAAACTAGTAGAGCAGAGGATTCAAGTTTTGATTAATTCCAAAAGACGGCACAAGCATGGTCTGGTGGGCTCCAAAGCACCTGATGTTGATCACCGGCCACGAATGCCGAGCGGAGGAAGCCACGGTTGGTTGGGGGGTGGGGGGAAGGGTCCTGGGCCCCAGCGGAGCCGTCAGCATACCCCCCACCGCCCCGCAGCGGCCCCTCTCAATTCCATCCCAGGAGGGACTGCTTGAAAACCCACGTGAAGTCGTCACCTCCACGGCGTGCGAATACAGGCCTTCCGGCGGGGGGCATCCACCCACCACTGATGTTAGCTGTGCTGGGGCCTTAAACTTGAGTCAGACCCCTCCCCACCATCCTCGCGAACAATAGCAACTGCAGCAAAGCAAGCCCCGCTGAGGGCCCGCATCCCGTCCAGGAGAGGCCAAGGAACACCAGATGCCAAGCTCCGAGCTCTCCTCCCCCGCCACCGCGCTCCCCCAATCCATCACCGACTCTTTCAGGGATCCGGAGCACCGAGAAAAAACGAGAACAATGTGCTGAATTTGCATAAAGCAAAATCGATTTCGGTTCAAAGTCTGCTTTTTGTTCTAACATCCATAAACTTCTTTATAGACCGTCAGCCCCTTGAGAAGTGGCCGAAGAGGAGAGCTTTCCCAGCCCGGGGCGCCCGGGTTAGCCCCCAGCCTCCTAGGCGCGGGGAGGCCGGCGGGGCTGCGGGAGGCCGGGGCCGGGAGCGCCGGGAGGGGACCTGCGCACGTTCCAGGCGGGGCCGCGGGGAGGCCGCCCGCCGCCGCCGCTGGAGGAGCGTCCGAGGAGCCCCGCGCCCCCGTGGGCTGGGCCTGAGGAGCCGGGAGACCGGGGGGCCGGAGAGCGGCGGCGGGAAGCGTCCCTGCGGACGGGGCGGCGGGGCGCAGAGGGGCCGGAGCGCCTGCCGCCGTCACCGGCCGGCCGTGAGCGCCGCAGTCCGCCGTCCCCTGGCTCCGAGCACGAGGTCGGCGCCCGTCCCTGCGGAGGCCGCGGGGGCCGCAACCAGGGCTGCCGCCTCCCTCCTCCGCCGCCGGCAGGTCTTCGTGAGGGGGCCCCGGCGGCGCGACCCGCACCTCCTCTCCGCGGGCGGCGGACGTGCGCGAACCGGCGCCGCGCTGCGGGAGAGGGCCCCGAGGCGGCCGCGGGGATCATCCGGGCCCCACGCACATGACCTCCCTGGGCCCCTCTTCCCCCCGCGGATCAGGAGGGTGCCCCCTCACCCGCTGGGCCACCGCAGTACCTTGCAGGTCAGTGGGACTTGCTAGGACCTGCAACCCCGAAGGGCCCAAAGTTGGGGGAAGAGTAGCACGCAACCTCCCGGCGGGTCGTGGGTGGGGATGGTGAGTTGGAGCCACTTGTGTTCCCCCCCCCCCCCCGTTTCCTAGCCCCAGCTGCTCTTGCTGGGGACACTGCCGGTCGAGGTTTCTGACTTAACGCCTGAGCTGCTTCCCGAAGGGTGGCCCCTGTCCCTTCCGAACACTATTGCTCAGCCAGTGTGTTAGCGGGGCTGCCGGGGGGTGGGGTGGGGGGGCTTCCACAGGCTTCTCCCGGGCCCCCTGCTTCCGCCGGGTGCAGTACGTGACCGCCCTGCGGAGCACATGCTCCAGGCTCGCTCCTGCACCCCTTTCTCCAGACGAGGAGCCCCTTGTCTTATGTTGGCTGTGTGGGTTCTGTGCTCATGGGTAAGGCATTCAGGAAGCCCCCAGCAGTGATGCCGGCTGAAGCTCTGTGGGCAGGAAGGAAAGGCAAACCCACACCAAGACTGCGTATCTATCTTTATGAAGAACGCTGGCCCCTCCATGACAGAATGGGCCAGATGTAGTTGACTTGCTACCAAGGGGTTGGTTGTCGTCCTTAAGGAAAAGGACCAGACCACATCAGGGGATCGACTTTGGCCTCCAGTGCTGACAGGTTAGAAAGAGGCAGTCAGTAACTCCATTGGCCTTGGTGACAGTTTCTCTGCTGCGCATGTGCGTAACCTCCATCATTGCCGCCATAGCCACTCCATTCGTGTGCCCCTCATGGCAGTTCCGAGGGGTCCATAACAACATCTGACCATGTCAACTAAGTCGTTTTGTCTCTGTGGTCGTTCAATGCCTCTTCTGTAGTGATGCTTTCCAGTGGACATAATGTGTGATGCAGAAATCTTATTTCGTGCCCCCTCCCATGTAGCTATCACATGCCTCTACCCCACATCCCCTTCTCTCCCATCGTCCAGTTCTTTTCTTTCCAAGCACCTGATGAGACAGCCAGGCCATTGGCTACTGCCCAGCGATCAGTATGAGTCTCCTTCCACTCAAAGTGGATGGCCAGCTGCACTGCTCACAGTTCCACACACTGGAAGATTTTCCCTCTCCTCTGTCTTTCAAGGTCACCCTGAGTGCAGCTGTAAAGTAGCCACCCGGCATTTTCAGCTCACGCCCACATACCAAACGGACCCCATTCATAAACCAAGCTTGGGCTTTTTCTTCCTCCTTTGCTGGTCATATAGGACCCATCCCCATTTTAAGGCCCTAAGGGTGAGCTGGGGAAGGGCTCCTGGTGGTGTCATGGGGCCTGGCTACCTGCTCATGTAGCCTACACGTGTCCTCTGGTCCTGCTTGGCCTTGATCCTGGATGGATTGCTTCCACCTAAAAATGGACGGATGGCGGGCCCGTCCGATTTTACGATTTGATGGGTCTGACAGAACCCAGCTTATAATGGACAGTTCTAGATGCATGGTAGGTTGGTGCCCCACAACCAAGGCCCCATGCTATTTCTCAAAAGAGGTATAATTCTCTGCTTGCTCCAAAGTCTGGGGGTCTGTGTTGGGAGTCTCCCGCTGCGGCTTGCCATCAGCTCTACCTTGCGTCTCGTTCCACCACTGACACCTTCAACACCGCAGGGTCTCGTAGATCTTATGGTCCAGGCAGCAGGGTTGCTTACACTGCCTCCTAGGCCTGCTACAAAGCCCTTTCCCACTCCTAACCCGACTCAAGCTGACAGCTTTTCATGTCACCTGGTGTACGGACTGGGGGAGTCTTTGTGTGGAATGTGCTGCCTCCAAAACCCAAAGGAGCCCATCAGGCACGGCGTTTTCTTGGGAATAGATGAAGTAAAATACAGCAGTTTGTCCCCTGTTTTGAAGGAGACATCTGATCATGCCCCTGGCCAGTACGAAAAACTTCACTGAAGTGGTAAGTCCCTGAAACTTCATAGGGTTTATCTCCCACCTCTGGGGAGCCTGTCTTACCGAGGTTTCTGCTTACTGGTCACCTCTTGCTCTTCCCCTCTGATCAGGATGACATCATCAGTGCAGTGGATCAGCGTCTCAGATTCCTTTCGACTGAATCATGACAGAAGGCAGGAGAGCTCACATAGCCCTTAGGCAAAACGTAAATAAGTATTTTCCATCCAACATGACTACAAATTGTTTCTGATCCTCTTTCCTAACTGGAATAGGAAAGAATGCATGGCCAGCTCAGGGACTGCATACCATGTCCTTGAGACCTTATTAACCTGTATTGCTATGGCGGAGTATTGTATGTGACACAACAGTTGACATTAGGGCTAGCACTCAGTTGAAACTATAGTTGTCTCCAGTCAGACTCCAGGATCCAGCCAGTGTCTGCAGGAACCAGACTGCTAAGGAAATGCAGCTAGGATGGGGACCACCATCTCTGCACTCTAAGTCTTTAATGGCTTTACTAATCTCCACCATTTCCCCCAGGATGCAATATTGTGTTTTATTTACTTTCTTGGCCGGGAGTGGAGGTGGTGAGGATGAGAGGGGCGAGTCCCACAGGCCAAGGACCCAATATGGTGGTGACTTCAACCACCAAGTGTATCGATTCCAATTATATACTCAGGGCCTGGGGAAATGATCCCTGGATAGGTCCGTAGACCAGACTTTAGCCAGAACTTCACTAATTATCTGACCTCAGTGAGTCACATCTCTAACAGAGGGTCACAATGACACTTCAGATCATGCGTATTAAAGTTAACTCAGATCCTGTGTCCATAGTTCTCAAAATGTCTGGGTATTGTTCTTTCCCAGTATACAGTCACCTGAGTAAATGGCTACAGGTCCCTTTAGGGAAGGACCAGGAGAATATTACTGTATATATTTGTCATGGTTGTAGAGGATCCTTCTTCCTAGGGACATGGCCACTTCTTCAGTTAGTGGGTTGAAAATCTGAAAATAGACTCTGTTCCAGGAACTGAAGAAGGGGCCACGGCTTTATTTAGGCAACTTCCCTTAGCTTTCTGCTCTTCCATTCTTGACTTTTTCTCTTACAGATGTTGAGCAGCAACCCTGTTGGCTGTAGGGTCATTGTGCTCTACCAGCCATCTCCATGATTCCTTGCTGGCCAAGTCCCCATGGCCACCCCTTCCCTCTTGCTGGTCATTGTAGTCATTGCAAACTCCCAGCTTCTGGTGGTTAAGTGCTGCCATTGACCTCTATTACTTCATGGGGCTGGAAAATGAATACTAATGAGCCCAGCCCTTTTGCCATCCACCCTAGGCTGCAGAGGAAAGCCACCACTGAACTTCCTCGTGACGCTGAGTCCCTGTCACCAGGGCATTCCTGATGGCCTTGGGGAACCCCAGAGCCCTCCCGTGAACATTGTCTCTGGCAGGTCTTCCGGCCTCACATAAGATAGGCTTTCCAGCATGACCAGTTCCCTCTGTCTCTGTATTCCTTCCTTTACCATCTGGGGCAACTCAGGCATTTTCACTTCACTCAGAGTTGGCCGCTCCTAACAGCCACTCAGCAGGACTTGGCCTCCTCCTCTGGAGGCCTTGCTAGGGTGTTAAATGTGTCCAATAAAGCGCCTCCAATCAATAAATTCTACTTATCCAGTCTTAAATCCTAGCTCCCTTAATCAAACCCCCGAAAATCCAATGGCAGGGATCCTCCCTAGCTCCTGCCAGTATACGAGCTGATTCTTGCAGCTCCTTTGGGATATAATCATCTTCCTCCCTGGTGAAGTACAGTCTGTAGACAACCAGATTCCGCTGGGATTGAACCGTAGTTCCCAGGCAGGAGAAGGGGTGAGGGTGACTCTGTGGGACAGAGGCCTCTGCAGTGTCTTCAGCACAGGGACATGTCATTTCTCACTAGGGAAGGGCTGGCCACCTCTGCGAGCCCAGAGCGTTCGGGGGAGTCTGCAGAGCCAGCATCCTGGGAGACATCCCTCCCGGTGTCCCCACCGCATGCTTGTGGGCCAGGCTCTGCAGCCAGAGCGATGATCTTGGCAACATGACCGACCTGCCTGGACCAAGTACTTCAGCGTCTCTGAAGTTATGTGACTGACAGGTCCCACGTTCACCGTTCGGCAGTGTCAGTTCCTCCTCTACGGGAGACAAAGAGGCGCTCTGGCTCTCACGCCCGGCCTCCGTCCCTCATTAAGAGCCTCTAGTCCTTGGGATCTCTCTGGAAGGCCTCGATATGATGCGCCCCCTGTAGACATCGTTTTCCCATCTTCGCATCTGAAGGACAGGTTGACCGCCAGGACCTTCTCCTCGTGTCACCACTGGTGGGATCTTTAGCACCTGGGCTGCCACCACATACCAGGGTCTCTCTGCCTCACACGCCACTCAGAATGGCAGCCTCTTTGCTCGCCAGGAGTGCGTCATCTTGTCCTTAACCGCCTCTCGTTTCCCTGGGCCTCTCCTGGCAACACTTGTGTTGGTTCAGGTCCTCTGAGAAGGAGGTGCTGAGATGGGTGAGAGAGGCAGCCAGGGGCAGAGCTGTGGAGGATAAGGAAGGAAGAAGCAGGACAAGGCAGGAGAACCTCTGGACGGCAATGCAGCCCTCAGCCCCTGAAGGAGAGAGGGGCCGGAAGGAGGGCTGAGCCGGGCTCAGTACTTGCTCAGGGTCCTGGAAAGAAAGCTGTGGAACAGAGGAGATCTGTCTCTCAGGAAAGGGGCTGAATGAGTGCTCCCGTCATGCTGTCCCTGGCCGGGAGCAGCTCATCGGAAAAGGGGCCTCAGCACAGACACAGCAGTGGACCCAGAGGGGAGCAGCTGGGCCTGTCAGTCATCTGTGCTTCCTGCAGTGAGGGATCTGAGGGTGCATTTCTCTGGCTGTCACAGCCAAAGCCCCCTCCCACCTCCACCATTAGCTCCAAGGATGGCTGACTCTCAAAGAACAGCAGGTTTCCATAGCTCCCACAGGAGGTGCTCCGTGACCGTGACCGTGACCGTCAGACAACGGCTCTTCCTGGCCAGTGTGGAGCAAGGTGATTCAACACGGAGCCCGTCTAGGTGAGATAGTTCAGAGAAAGGCAAACACCCTATGATCTCACTTACATGTGGAATCCAAAAAAGCCAAGCTGGCAAACTGAGCCAAGGAGGGGGCTGGGGGACCTGGGGAGATGCTGGTCAAAGGGCACGAACTTCCAGCTATGAGATGAAATAAGCTCTGGGATCTAATGCACAGCATGGTGATTCTAGTTTACAAGACTGTGTGGCATGCGTGACAGTTGCTCAAAGAGTAAATCTTTAATGTTTTCACCACACACAACAAAAAAAAAGGTAAATGTGTGAGTAGAGATGTTAACCAGCCCTACCGTGGTTATCATTTCATACCATATAAGAGAATCGAGTCATCACATTGTGTAGCTTAAACTCACACAATATTCTAATATCTCAGGAAAGCTGGTGGGGGGACGTCGAGCAGGTTGGCAAAGCTGCATTTATGGGGGCGCCTGGGTGGCTCAGTCGTTGGGCATCTGCCTTCGGCTTAGGTCATGATCCAGGGGTCCTGGGATCGAGTCCCACATCGGGCTCCCTGCTCGGCGGGAAGCCTGCTTCTCCCTCCCCCACTCCCACTGCTTGTGTTCCTGCTCTCGCTGTGTCTCTCTGTCAAATAAATAAATAAAATCTTTTTTTAAAAAAGCTGCATGGTTTTCAGGCTCTCTTGGTCTAGTATTAATCACACAGCACCATGATTTGACTTTTTCTGTTGTGAAGCACAGTCTAGATGAGATTTAATAACATTCTGAGAAAGCTGTCTTCATTAGCCATGAAAGAGAACGGCAAGTAGTCTGGTACCTCAGACAGCTTTGGGGCGAATATTTGTCATTATGTGTATTTTTAAATCTCGTGACAGCTTACAGCCTTGATATATTTAGAAACGGTATCTTTTCTTCCCAACTCTGACCCACTTGTATCCAGCAACGGCTTGAGGAGATGGGGCTGATGTGCCCCCCCCCCCGTTTAGTGAGGGGAAAGAGGAGGGGAGAGATCTAGCACCTGTGAGCCCAGGGCCTTGTCCTGCCCTAAACAAGACAAGCAGACTCCCAGGATTTGGGGTGTGAGGACCCGGGAGGAGGGAGGCTGCCACCAGGGCAGTGACCGGTGAAGGAACCCTGAAGCTCCATGCTGTTCTGAGCGTGGAGAATTTCAGGAGTTTGGAGGGGATGTGGGGCATGAGCAGAGAAATGTGATGCAAAGGCCCTGTGGCAGGAAAAACCTGACATTATCTGAGGAACTGACAGAAGTCCAGGCAGCCTGGGGTCCAGAGAGAGGAAGGGAGTATGGCCTGCACGAAGGTCACAGTGGGAGGTACTGGCTGGATGTGCAAGTCTGAGGCCATGTTATGAGTTTGGGGCTTAGAGAGGCCCAGGGCTGCTAAACAGAGTGGGTGTCTGGTCAGAACTGCCTTTTCTAGAAGCTTGCTCTGGCAGCAAGTGTGAAGAATGGATTAGAGGGGTAAGAGGCCCTTGTTGGGCAAAGGTCACAAACAGGCAATTCTCAGACATGGAAAACACACAGCCAAGGCTCAGCAGAAAAGAGCTAAGCCTCACTGTAAACAGGAAAGTGCAAATTAGAACCACAGTGACATCAACAAGAGAAAGGATAGGAACCATATGATCATTTCAATAGATGCAGAAAAAGCATTTGACAAAGTACAACATCCATTCATGATAAAAACCCTCAACAAAGTTGGTTTAGAGGGAATATACCTCAACATAATAAAGGCCTTATATGAAAAACCCACAGTTATACCCAATGGGGAAAAACTGAGAGCTTTTTCCCTAAAGTCAGTAACAAGACACAAGACAAGGATGTCCACTCTCTCCACTTTTTTTTCAACGTGTTACTGGAAGTCTTAGCCACAGTAATCAAAGAACAAAAAGAAATAAAAGGCATATAAATTGGTAAGGAAGAAGTAAAACTTTCACTATTTGTGAATGACATGATACTATATGTAGAAAGCCCTAGAGATTCCACCAAAATACTTCCAGAACTAATAAGTGAATTCAGTAAAGTTGCAGGATACAAAATCAATATACAGAAATCTGTTGCATTTCTATACACTAATAATGAAGCAACAGAAAGAGAAATTAAGAAAACAACCCCATTTACAATTGCACCAAATATAATAAAATACCTAGGAACAAACTTAACTAAAAAGGTAAAAGACCTGTACTCTGACACTATAAAACACTGATGAAAGACATCAAAGATGACACAAGAAATGGAAAAACATTCCACACTCATGGACTGGAAGAACAAATATCATGAAAATGTCTATACTACTTAAAGCAATCTATAGATTTAATGCAATCCCTATCAAAATACAATAGCATTTTGCATAAAACTAGAACAAACAATCCTACAATTTGTATGGAACCACAGAACACCCCAAATAGCCAAAGCAATCTTGAAAAAGAAAAACGGAGCTGGAGGCATCACAATTCCAGACTTGAAGTTATATTACAAAGCTGTAGTCCTCAAGACAGCATGCTACTGGCACAAAAATAGATACATAGATCAATAGAACAGAATAGAAAGCCCAGAAATAAACCCACAAGTATATGGTCAATTAATCTTTGACAAAGGAGGAAAGAATATGCAATGGGGAAAAAGTCTCTTCAACAAATGGTGTTGGGAAAACTGGACAGCAACATGCGAAAGAATGAAACTGGATCACTTTCTTACACCATACACAAAAATAAACTCAAGAGGGATTAAGGACCTAAATGTGAGACCTGAAACCATGAAAATCCTAGAAGAGAGCACAGGCAGTAATGTCTCTGACATCAGCCATAGCAACATTTTTCTAGATAAGTCCCCTGAGGCAAGGGAAACAAAAGCAAAAATAAACTACTGGGACTATATCAAAATAAAAAGTTTCTGTACAGCAAAGGAAACAGGCAACAAAACCAAAAAAGACAACCGACAGAATGGGAGAAGATATTTGCAAATGACATATCCAATAAAGGGTTAGTATCTAAAATATATAAAGAACTTAGGCAACTCAACATCCAAAAACCAAATAATTCAATTTAAAAATGGGCAGAAGACATGAACAAACATTTCTCCAAAGAAGACGTGCAGATGACCAATAGACACATGAAAAGATACTCAGAATCACTCATCATCAGGGAAATGCAAATCAAAACCACAATGAGCTATCACTTCACACCTGTCAGAATGGCTAAGATCAAAACTCAAGAAACAAGTGTTGGCAAGGATGTGGAGAAAAAGGAACCCTTATGCACGGCTGGGGGCAATGCAAATTGGTGCAGCCTCTGTGGAAAAGAGTATGCAGTTTCCTCAAGAACTTAAAAATAGAACTACCCTTAGATCCAATAATTGCACTACTGGCTTTTTACCCAAAGAATACAAAAACACTAATTCAAAAGGATATATGTACCCTGATGTTAATAGCAGCATTATCTACAATAGCCCAATTATGGAGGCAGCCTAAGTGTCCACTGATAGATGAATGGGAAAAGAAGTGGTATATATATACAATGGGATATTATTCAGCCATTAAAAGAATGAAAACTTGCCATTTGCAATGACATGGATGGAGCTAGAGTGTATAATCCTAAATGAAATAAGCCAGTCATAGACAAATACCAAAGCATTTCACTCATATGTGGAATTTAAGAAACAAACCAGTGAAGGAAAAAAGAGAGAGAGAAATAAAAAAAACATACTCTTAATTCTAAAAAACAAACAGATGGTTACCAGAGGGGAGGTGGGTGGGGGGATGGGTGAAATCGGGGAAGAAGATTAAGAGTAGGATTATCTTGATGAGCCCTGAGTAATACATGGACTGTTGAATCACTATATTGTACACCTGAAACTAATACAACACTACACTGGAATTGAAATTTTTTTAAGTAGTTAAAATGTAAAAATAGATAGAAAAATAGATGATGATGATGATGATAGATAGATGATAGATAGATGATTGATAGATAGATGATTGATAGATAGATAGATAGATAGATAGATAGATAGATAGATAAAACCACAGGGAAATGAGATTCACACCCATCAAGTTAGCAACAGTGGAAAAGTTGCCAATACCTTTTTGTTGAGAATGTAGGAAAACCAGGTCTGAAACCCGGCAGGAGGAGGAGTCGGTAGAATCTAAAGAAGTTGAGGATGTGTCCTGTCTGCAATACTACTCTAGGGAGTTGCCCTGTGGGCGCTCATCCCCATGCCAAGAATGTGAATCTAAGAACGTTTATTGAAGCATGCTTTGTAATGCAAGAAGAATAGAGGAGATAATGTAAATGTCCACCAGTGGGGGAACAGTGTGTGAATAGGGCTAAGTTCATACCATGGAATCCATTCAGCAGTTAAAATAACTGAAGCCGTCTGTGCTAACGCAGCTATGTTGCAAAGTGACAAAAGCAAGTTGCCAGCAGGATTATCTGGCATTTGGTACCGCTTATGTAGTATTTTAAATGCCAAATAGTATGTATTTTCAGACATCTATGTATGTGGTGCAAGTATGAACAAGTAGAAATGAGGGTACACGTCAGCTTTAAAAGGGTGGTTACCCCCAGAGAGAGAAGACAGATGACAAGATTCAGAAAGTCAGAACGAGGGCTTCATATCTATAATATTCACATCCTTTTAAAGATTTGATGCATTTAATGGCTAATGTCAGCATTTGTAAAATCTGAATAGTAGATGCTTAGGTATAAGTTGTAACATTCTTCACTTTTGTACATCTAAAATTTTTTATTGAGAAAGCTTGGGGGTGCGGGGAGCGCCTGGGTGGCTCAGTGGATTAAGTGTCAGACTCTTGATTTCGGCTCAGGTCATGATCTCAGGGTCCTGGGATCGAGCCCTGCACCACCGGGCTCCTGCTCGGCGGAGAGTCTGCTTGAGATTCTCTCTCTCTCTCCCTCTCCCTCTGCCCCTCCCCCTGCTCTCGTTCTCTCAATAAATAAATAAATCTTTTAATAAAATAAAAGACTAAGACCTTGCTGACCAAGTAAGTAAATTGCTTGAACAGATGGTTCACCAAAGAGGAAACAAACATTTTAACCAAAGATGAGGAGTTTAAACCAATCTCCCATCAAGCTGCTGGTAAGGTGCCGCTGGTGGAAGGGGGTCATTAAGTCAGGTCCTTGTGCATTCCTGGGGAGGGTATGAATTTGCATGTCCTTTTGGAAAACAATTTGGCAACAGGCATCGGAGGCCTTAAAATATCAATTACTTTGCTTGTGTCTCTTAATTCCACGATGGGTAAATTCTGAAATGGTGAAAACGCTTTAAGCCAAAGATATTTATATTTATAACAGCAAAAAAAAAGTAAATTGTAGTCTCTCCACTATGAAAGATATAGTTCTAACAGATGTTTACAAAGTTTGTAATAAGCTGAGGAAATGCTCATGTTAAAATTTTACAAGAAGAAAAAACCCAGAATTTTAAATTATCTCTGGAGAATGATCTCAACTATACATCTGCAAACCAACAACAACAAAAATTTCTATACTGAAAGCATATCAGAAGGAAGTACACCAAAACGTTAAGCAGTTGATTTTTTTCTAGTCATTTTCCTGTATCTCCTGTTTCCTCTAATGAGTATGTATTTCTTTAATAATGCAATGCACATGCACATTATTTTCCAAAGAAAAATCAATGTTAAGGGTCTTCAGTGGATGCAGTTCTAATGAGATAGAGCACAATCCCTGCTCCTGAGAAGGAGCACAGAGCAGGAGATTTGGGGGTGGTGGCTGATCCGGCCATCATGTGTCTTTTTCATGTGCATCGTGATTTGGGTTCAGCTTCAGTCGCTTTTTTATATTTCCCTAGGGAAAACGATAGTCTTCATCGTTCATCACATTTCCTGAAGAGCCCATTCTAGTGAGGAGAACAGGGAAGATAAAGCCAAAGCTACATCCCAGGCCAGCACCACACACACAGTTAGACTTTGTGCAGTACAGCAACCATGAGCTATGTGTGGCTATTTAGATTTATAATTAAATTAAGTAAAATTTAAAGTTCGATTCCTCAGTCACAGTAGCCATATTTCAAATGCTCAATGGCCACATGTGTGTAATGACTACTCTCTTGGACAGAGCAGAACATTTCCGTCATCCCAGAAACTTCTGTTGGTCAGCACTAATGGAGAAAAGTAACTGGCTTTTCGCATATGCAAAGATGGCTCAACATTAAAAAATTAGAAAAGCACATTAACAGATTAAAGGGGAAAATGTAATCATCCGAATAGATGTAGACAAAACATTCAGGGAATTCAAGATTTGTTCATACAAACATAAATACCACCAATAATAAAGAAAAAATAACCAATTCATAATAACAATAAAACTACAAGGTACCCAGGAATAATTTCAATAACACATGCACGCATACCTTTGTAGAGAAAATGACAAGTCACTCCACTCCTACAGAAAATAAAGACAACCTAAATAAATCTAGAGATATGCCATGTTCCTAGATGGGAAGATTCAGTATTACCAAGATGCCAGTCCTCCACAAATTAGTCCATAAACTCAAAAAAAATTATAATAAAATTTCCAGTAAGGTGTTTCATAGAACTTGACCAACTGACCCTGACATTATCCAGAAAAATTAAGGATGAAATATAGCTAAGACATTCCTAAAGACAAAAAGAGAGGAGAGACCTGCCCTATCATTCAGTCGTTCACGTAGTCATTCGACAAATACTGAGCACCCACTGTATACTCTAGCTTGAAAAGCTGTGTAGGGTACACAGTCATTAACAAAACAGTCAGCAATTCCTGCCCTCATAGAGCTTGGTCACATTCAAATATCAAGACTTGCTCTAAAGCTATAATAAGGGAGATGCTGTGGTGTTAGCAAAGGCACAGATAAACAGAATAGGGAGACCAGAAACAAAGGTTGACACGGGAGAGGGTTTGATAGAGGAACAACATGTCCACGTGGAGAAAACAATTTCTCACCACACATGAAAACCCATTACAGGTAGATTAAAGACCTAAAGTGAAATGTAAGACTTAGTTTTAGAAGAAAATACAGAAGACTATTTTTGTAACCTTGGGATAAGGAAATGCTTCTTATAAGACATGAAAAGCACAATCCACTAAGAAACTGTTGATTATTTGGCTACATAAAAATTGACAACTTCTGCTCAACAGAAGTCCCTAGAATTTATTTTTTTTTAAGATTTTTATTTATTTATTTGACAGAGAGAGACACAGCGAGAGAGGGAACACAAGCAGGGGGAGCGGGAGAGAGAGAAGCAGGCTTCCTGCGGAGCAGGGAGCCCGATGCGGGGCTCGATCCCAGGACGCTGGGACCATGACCTGAGCCGAAGGCAGACGCTTAACGACTGAACCACCCAGGTGCCCCAGTCCCTAGAATTTAAATAAACCACAGACTGGGAGAAGATATTTCCAAAGCATATAACTGAAAAAAAAAAATTATCACTATATATAAAAGACTGCTACAAATCAATAGGGAAAAGGTAATTAGAAGATGAGCAAAGGATACGAATAGGCAATTCACAGAAGAGGCAACTCAAAAACCCAACACCAAAAGATAGAAATTAGGAAAATGCAAATTGAAACAATGGTATGGCTAAAATCAGATTGTCAAGGAAAAGAACAAAACTAAAGAAAAGGACAAAAGAGATATGTGGCCAAAGAAGAAGTCTCACACCACTGGTTAAGAGTGGTAGTTGATTCAAGCACATAGAGCACAATGAGGCAGAATTTGAGAACTGAAATGCATGTTCCCATGGCGGTTGCAATTGCCCTCTTAGGTGGACAGAGAAACTCTTGCACGTGAGCACAGAGACCTGTGTGAGAACAGTCATTGCACAGAAAGTGGATTAGTAGTTGCCTAAGCTGGGCTGGGAATTGACTATAAATGAGCACCAGGGTCTTAAGGGAGTGATCGAAATGTTTGAAACTTGACTGTGGTAATGGTTGCACAACTTTGTAAATTTACTAAAAAATCATTGAATTATATACTTTAAAGGGGATAAACTATATGGTATGTAAGTTATACCTAAATAAAGTTTTTAAATAGTCATTTTAGCCTTATCTGCAATGATAACAAAAAGGAAAACAGCCAATAATTTTATAAATTGGTTGTCGTAGAAATTCAATGGAATACAATACAGTGACTCAAATAAATGAATCAGAGCTACTTACAGCGACAGGAATAAACCTCCAAAATGAAAAGTGATGGCTGAGGTGGTAAGAGCAACTCGCCAGATGATATAATGGAAATGGACATGTTTACATAAGATTTAAAAACATATAGAAAGATGCTATATAATGTTTATGAATACATATAAATATAGCGATGGCATTCAACTAGGCACAGGAATGATAAACACCAATTTCAAGATCATGATCGTCTCTGGAGAGCGGGGAATGGGGATACAACTTATTGGCAATGTTTCATTTCTTTAAAACAAAGCGAAACACTGAAGCAAAGATAGCAATTCAAGTGTTTGTTACAATACTCTCTGTCATTTTCCTGCACATTCGACATAGTCTATTGTGAATTTAAAAATACAGCATAAAAACAGATTTTAGTTGCCCTTCTAGTTGCTCCAAACACCAGCTGTTTTACATCTCCCATCACAAAGAGCTGTAACTGCCAGGGTGCAAAGTATTGGTAAGTTTTCCCTATATTTCATAATCATCGTCAACGGTTGACTGGTTACTGGCCTCAGGATGGGCACTGCTAGACTTTTGGGAACCCGCGATGATGCACAAAGCCAGAGGCGGATCACGTGTGAGCGCTGTCAACGGTCGGGAGCCCAGGTCAGTACATATTGTGTGCAACAGTGACACCTAATGGTCGGTGTCGGTACTTGCGGGCGCTCTTGGGCGAACACTCCGTTGGGTTCGGTGGCTTTTCTTCTAGAGGCTCTTACAAGAAAAAGAACGAAGGATTCAGACTGGACAATTTGTATATTTGATCAGCTGCCTTCTCAGTTGACCGCAGTCGGTGAACACCCCCCAGAGCGCCTAAACTAGTTCAGAGATTGTGCTTTTCCTCCTCTTCCTGGAGTTAAGGGTGCTGAGCTTTGTGTCCTGAAGAAGTTTGCTCCTAGCATCCGGGGGCAACACCAAGGCAGTGTCTGAAGTCCTTTAAAAATAACGCCGCCGGGGGCGCCTGGGTGGCTCAGTCGTTAAGCGTCTGTCTGCCTTCAGCTCAGGTCATGGTCCCAGGGTCCTGGGATCGAGCCCCGCATCGGGCTCCCTGCTCGGCGGGAAGCTTGCTCCTCCCTCTCCCACTCCCCCCTGCTTGCGTTCCCTCTCTGGCTGTCTCTCTGTCGAATAAATAAATAAAATCTTAAATAATAATAATAATAATGCTTCAGGCCCACATATGAAGTGAGATTTCAAGCCAAGAAGTATTTCTGTAGTTGGGTAGGAAAGACCGCATGGGGTCGGAACCCGGTGCTCTTTCCCATTTCTTTTTTTTTTTTTAAGATTTTATTTATTTATCTGAGAGAGAGAATGGGAGACAGAGGGCATGAGAGGGGGAGGGTCAGAGGGAGAAGCAGGCTCCCCGCTGAGCAGGGAGCCCGATGCGGGACTCGATTCCGGGACTCCAGGATCATGACCTGAGCCGAAGGCAGTTGCTTAACCAACTGAGCCACCCAGGCGCCGCTCTTTCCCATTTCAAAGCAAGTTGGTGAGTGATGCTATATAGATGGTTGGGGTTAGTGTCGAAAGATCATTGTATGTCAGGACCACACGATACCTTAGAGTTTATGTTACCAGCTCCACAGGCATTGGGATGTCTTGAAATGTCCGAGACCGTACATGTGACTTAGAACAAAACTGACCCCGTAATGCCTGTATTTCTGACACTCCACACAGAACGAGGAGTACTGAGTACCCGTTCCCCAAACAGGAGCAGAGCAGGCCTTCCTCCCCACCGCCATTCATAAATTCACTAAATCGGCACAATAACAAGCCACTAACAAAACTGACCACTTCCTTGCTTTGACATTGAAATCATCACCAGCCTGAGTCTTTCAAAACTACCCCAAAGCAACATCTTCATTTGAAAGCCATCAGCTAAGGGACACCTGGGTGGCTCAGTCTGTTAAGCGTCTGCCTTCAGCTCAGGTCATGATCTTCGGGTCCTGGGATCAAGCCCCGCATTGGGCTCCCTGCTCAGTGGGGAGCATGCTTCTCTCTCTCTCTCTCTCTCTCTCCCCTTCTGCTCCTCCCCATACTCGTTCTCTCTCCCTCTCTCACTCAAATAAATAAAAAATCTTTTTAAAAAAAGAAAGAAAGCTGTTAGCTGAGTACTGCAGGGAGAGAGCTGAACTTGTCAGTATATTAGTGTTCTTCCAAAAAAGAACCGACAGGAGAGAGATTATACAGAATTGGCTTGCATGAGTATGGAGACAAGCAGACCCCATACCTGCCCCTGAGTTGACAAGCCCAGGAGAACGGATGGTTTAGTTCCCGTCGGAGTCCAAAAGCCTAAGAACCAGAAGAGTCGATGGTGTACTTCCTATCCAAAGGCTTGAAACCCAGGAAGAGCTGATGTTTCAGTTTGAAGGCTGTCAGGCAGCAAGAACTCTCTGTAAATCAGGGGAGGGTCAGCCCTCTGGGGCTATTCTGGCCTTCACCTGATTAGATGAAGCCCACCCCATTCAAGAGGGCAATCCCTTTTACTCAGTCTACCAATTCTCACCCAGAAACATCCTCACAGACACGCCCAGAATAAGATTTAATCAAATATCTGGGTATCCTGTGGCCCAGTCAAGTTGACATATAAAACTAAGCATCACAATCAGTGACAGTTTACCCCTTCAAGGGTGAGGGTGAGAGCTGAGGGAGGCAAGTGCCCGCTGGGCCCCACAGGTGGCCCTGAGCTGGAGCCCCTTGCCCAGGGCCTTGGAGTGGCCACGCTGTCCTGACCAAGGGCCTGATTCCCTTGGGTCTGGCTTCTTGTTGTTTTCTGTTTCTGGAAAATGGGTTGCCAGGCTTCCGGCAAGACCCTCTTCCCTCCCTTCACCAGGAGTTGCTTCAGTCATTGTGGGTATTGGAGCAGAAGGAGAGCAAAAGCCAATTCCTGTTGTCTTTCAGGAGTCTTTCGGTCTGGCCATTTGCTTTCAGGGATCTGTGAGGAATCAGGGTGACCAGCTGTCCAGTTTGAGATCGAAGGGTTTCCTGGGATTGTGGGGTTTTGAATGCTAAAATTGGGATAGTCGTGGGCAGCCTGGATGAGAATCACCGAAGGACCCCTGCCCCATCTGAGGGGATTCAAGTGACCCCATTTTCTTTGCCTGCCTCGATTTTGATGCCGAGTCAGCCCTGGACCCACAGAAGTGTCTAGCGGTCTCGTAGCTAAAGGGCTCTGAGGCCACGGTCAGCTGCAACTTTGGACCCCAGATGTTTTCACAGTGGTGCTATACTCATGGAAGTTTAGCAGCTGCTTTGGGTCCCTTCTTGCAGCCCTTGAAGTGGTAGCAGCCCTGTCATGGGGCTCACCCCTCTTCAGTGCCTAGATGGCTGATCATTACTTGCTCAGTTCTGAAAGCCAAGAGGCAGGTGGATCCCTATGAGTCTACCAGTGCCACATGCTGGCCCCCTACTCACCTCCCATTCATGGTGTGGCTTCAACAAGAGCCCCGAGATGTCAGACCTGGAAAGAGCCACGGAGTTCTCAATGCCAAGTATTTCTGAAATGGCCCTCGCCCCGCTGAGCTGTGCAGGGAGATTTGGGCTTTACCGAGACCAGCTTTGTTGTTTTTTTGTTTTTTCCTTTTTCTTTTTGCTTTTGTAACAGCTTTATTGAGGTATGATTCACAGACCATAGAGTACACCCATTTAAAGTATACAGTGCAGGGGCGCCTGGGTGGCTCAGTCGTTGGGCGTCTGCCTTCGGCTCAGGTCACGATCCCAGGGTCCTGGGATCGAGTCCCGCATCAGGCTCCCTGCTCCGCGGGAAGCCTGCTTCTCCCCCTCCCGCTCCCCCTGCTTGTGTTCCCTCCCCCTCCCACTCCCCCTGCTTGTGTTCCCTCCCCCTCCCACTCCCCCTGCTTGTGTTCCCTCTCTCGCTGTGTCTCTCTCTGTCAAATAAATAAATAAAATCTTTAAAAATAAATAAATAAATAAAGTGTACAGTGCAGTGCTTTTTATTTTTTTATTTTTTATTTAAATTTATTTATTTATTTGAGAGAGAGAGAATGAGAGAGAGCGAGTACAAGAGAGGGGGGAGGGTCTGAGGGAGAAGCAGACTCCCTGCCGAGCAGGGAGCCCGATGCGGGACTCGATCCCGGGACTCCAGGATCATGACCTGAGCCGAAGGCAGTCGCTTAACCGACTGAGCCACCCAGGCGCCCTGCAGGGCTTTTTAGTACAGAGTTGTACACTGACAGCACAATCAAATTCAGAACATTTCCACCACCCCAAAAGGAACCCATACCTTTAGTTCTCATCCCCTACTTCTCCCAACAAGCCCCCCAGCCTCAGGAAACCACGTATCTTTCCATCTCTGAAGAAATGGCTTCCATTACCTCTCTATTTTAACGTCTGCTGGGGAAATTGCAGCTAACGTATCACCCCAGGACTTCACAGATATTACGGCTTAGAAACTACTAGGTAAAAACAAGTAGGTATAAAATCGATGGTGGTCTGCCACAGGGCCGGAACCAGGAAGGTGTGCTCTCTCCCCTCTCCACTCCCCTCCCCCACCCCCACCTCGCATTTCTCAGTTGTTCCTGGAGCACTTAGGAGGCTGTCTGTGCTTCCCCCTCCTTGTCTCTCCCCAGACCCTCTCTGGGAGGGGGAGCAGCTGCCCACCTCTGGGATTCCCCCGGGGGGGGGTGCCCATGAAGGGGCAGGGAAGAAGGCCCTGGAAGACAGAGCAGAGCCTGGATGGGGCTCAGGGCCAGGCTAGCTCCGCAGCAAGCAGCCCAGCCATCAGGGGACCCACTTTGAGGGAGGATAGAGAGCCTGGAAACAGCTGGACCCGGCAGCCCTGGGGTCTCTCCACAGACCTCCCCCAGCTGCCCCTCAGGCTGAGATGGACACAGTAGGACAGCACATTCGATGGGCACAGACAGGGCGGGGGCACCTCCTGCTGGGCTCAGTACAGGACAGAAAGGTGACAAGGAGAGGCTGGGACCAACTCATGGTGAAAGTCTGCACTAGCATCATCAAACTCTCCAGAGTTAGTTCTTCTGGGAACACATATTCTACGCAGGTTTCTTTTTCTTTTAAAGAGCTTCACTGGGGCGCCTGGGTGGCTCTGACTCTTGATTTTGGCTCAGGTCATGATCTCAGGGTCCTGAGATTGAGCCCCATGTCGGGCTCTGTGCTTAAAGATTCTCTCTCTCTCCCTCTGCCCCTCCCACCCCTGCACACATGTTCTCTCTCTCTCTCTCTCAAAAAAAAATAATAATAAATACAGAGCTTTACTAAGGTATAATTGACATACTATAAACTGCATGCATTTAAAGTGCACAACTGATGAGCTTTGACGTCTGCACACACCCGTGAAACTATCACTACCATCAAGAGGATGACGTATTCTTCAGCCCCTCGGTCATCCCTCCCTCCTCCCCCCTCCCCACTCCCTTATCTCCAAGTAACCTCTCATGGGCTGTCTGGTACTAGAGATTAGTTTTCCTTTTCTAGCATTTTATATAAATGAATCATACAGCACGTACTCTAGCTGGCTTCTTTCAGCATAATCTGAGATGGTTCATGGCAGGGGCTGCAGGCCCTGGCTGTGCCCACACACTCTGTGAGGGGGCTACCCCATCGGCATCAATAGTAATAATCCATTCGGCCCCCAGCAGCCCCTCGGGAGAGGAGCAGGAACCCAGAGGAGACGGGGAAGGGGCTGGGCTGCAGGTGGTATTGTGCAGTGGAAGAAGCCGCTTCGGGGAATTTCTCTGGGGGCTTCTTAAAAGGGGTTAAAAGCTGGAGACTGAGTGACGTGGTCTAGGGCATCCAAAAGAGAACTGTCACTCTGTAGAAAATCTGAGGCTGAGCCCCACCGGGGTGTGAGCCCTGAGGGCAGGGGCCACGCGGTCAAGTCCTGGGGTGGAAGAAATAGGAAAACCTTCTTGGCACTGGAGGCCCTAAATCACCCTGGGTAAACAAGCAAAGGAAAACCTCCCCAGGGCCCCAGGCAGTGCTTTGCCAATGAATCGAAGGTCAGCAAAGCCATAAATCAACTGCATTTGCACCGAACAGATCGTGAAGAGTTATTTTGAACTTGGCCAAAAAAATTCCCTGGCGCTGAATCAAATCCAAGAACACAAACAGAGAATGGGGAAATGTCCATCTTCCTCCTCTCCTATGCAATAAGGCCATGAGGCTCCAGGGCCAAATTCCCCACAAAGAGGGCTGCCTCCTTTCCTGCAGCATCATGATCCCCAGTGTACGTGTTTGTGACCTAGGGTGCCACAGGGTGATGGGTCTTCCACAGAGCAGCCCCAGCAGCTGGTAGGCATAGAGCTTTGGGGTGGGGTGGGGTACCTCCCTGGGTCCTTCAACGCTCCGAGGAACCAGGGCCTGCACAGGATTTTCTGGCCGTGGAACCAGCATGATGCTCACATGGGCCGTCATGTCACTGACATCGCCCCCATGCTGTCCAAGCTCTGGCCTGTGAGGACTCTCTTTCAATTAAATACACATGTGCTTATGGAAGGAGGTCTGGAAGGATCTACACTTCGGTGTTATCACATGTCAATTCAAGGTGCCTGAATCTTCTGAATCTTTTATAATGAATGTATAGTTTAGCATTCTTTTTAGGAGGCAGTGGTGTGTAGCAAGGAATTTTTTTCTTGTTATGAAAGCTATTAACTATAGAAGATTTAAAAAAAACAATATAAAGACCAAAAGGAGGAAAGGGTCACCTGGAATCATAACGCCACCACCCAGATGGACTCTGTCTTTTCTATAAATAGAATATGCATTTTTAACAAAAGGGAAATATGGTGCATTCTTTTTTATAATCTACTTTTATACTTCATAGTTTATGCTTTTTTTCTGAACTTCAATTAATCTTATTGAAATAAATGGTATTTTTATTTTTTATTTTTTTATTTTTATTTAAAGATTTTTATTTATTTATTTGACAGAGAGAGACAGCGAGAGAGGGAACACGCAGGGGGAGTGGGAGAGGGAGAAGCAGGCTTCCTGCTGAGCAGGGAGCCCGATGTGGGGCTCGATCCCAGGACACTGGGATCATGACCTGAGCCGAAGGCAGATGCTTAACGACTGAGCCACCCGGGAGCCCCAAAATAAATGGTATTTTTAAAAGCCTATCTTTGTGATAGAACTTAAAGGTAAACATCTTTTATTTACTTATTTATTTAATTTCAAGTTTTTATTTAAATTCTAGTTAGTTAACATATATGGTAGAATTGATTTCAGGTGTAGAATTTAGTGACCCATCACTTACATATAACACTCAGTGCTCATCCTAACAAGTGCCCTCCTTAATACCCATCACCCGTGTAGCCCATCCCCCACCCACCTCCCTCCATCAACCCTCAGTTTGTTCTCCGTTGTTAAGAGTCTCTAATGGTTTGTTTCCCTCTCTTTCTCTCTTTTTCCCCCTTCCCATATGTTCATCTGTTTTGTTTCTTAAATTCCACATATGAGTGAAATCATATGGTATTTGTCTTTCTCTGACTTTTTCACTTAGCGCAATACTCTCTAGTTCCATCCATGTCATTGCAAATGGCAAGATTGCATTCTTTTTGGGGTCTGAGTAATATTCTCTCTATATATACCACAGCTTCTTTATCCAATCATCAGTCGATGGACACTTGGGCTCTTTTCATAATTGGGCTACTGTTGACAATATCGGGGTGCATGTGCCCCATTTGAATCAGTATTTTTGTATCCTTTGGGTAAATACCCAGTAGTGCAATTACTGGATCATAGGTTAGCTCTATTTTTACCTTTTTGAGGAACCTCCATACTGTTTCCCAGAGTGTCTGCACCAGTTGGCATTCCCAGCAACAGGGTAAGAGGGCACCTCTTTCTCCACATCCTCGCCAACATCTGTTGTTTCCTGTGTTGTTACTTTTAGCCATTCTGACCAGTGTGAGGTGGTATCTCATCATGATTTTGATTTACATTTCCCTGATGACGAGTTGATATATGCTCAACATTTTCTGTCATTAACATCCTCTGACAATATCATCTTAATGGCTTATAGTATTCCATTAAATGGATGTACCATGCCTCATTTAACTCATTTTTTCTTTCAAGGTTTTCAGTCAATAAATATTTCTCTGTTGCCTCCCACAGGCAAATGATCATGGTGCCATTCTCCAAAGATGCCTACCATGTGTAGACACATAGAAGGATTGCATTTTCCTGCCCAGTGCAATTAGGTGCTGCCATGCCACATCTGCTTGGAAGCTTTAAGAATCAGTGCACAGTTGAGCATGTTCTCTTCTTCAGCGCACTTGGAAGCTGGAGACAGATCCTCCCTCAGCCTTGGTCTCTGTGTGCACAGCCCCAGCTACCCTACCCTGGACATGGAGTACAATGTAGCACAACTCTGTGGTCCGAGCTATTGGGATTCAGGACTGTTTTGTTTCAGTAACATAACCTCACTGGTCCTGACTGACTGGCCTCAAGGCTGATGGAAAGACAAGGTTAAAGACACAGTCCCAACCCGCCAAATGTGCATAGTCTTAAGTGCAAGCCTAAATACAAGGCAAGAGTTCAGTAATGAGCAACAAATAACCATTCAGAGCGAAATCATTCCAAAGAGTGCCTTGGAGCAGTTGGAAATGTTCAGCGCCAGAAAGGACAGCAGTGAAGAATCCGAGAATGATGCTTCACAAGTGCTAGAATGGCCTGGTCCGACTTTGTGGAGGAAGGGGGAAGAGAAGAGCTTTGAAGCCTAGGGAGATTTGAGGGCAATGATGGGGGCAGGAAATCGAAGAGGATAGGAGAGGAAAGGAGTTACATACAATCAAGTGAAACATGGAACCCAAAGGACCCCTGACTAGGTGATTTTGTGTGAAGAAGGGGCTTTGAGAAAATGAGAGCTAGAGACAGTCTCAGAGAAAGGAAAAGGGACCAGACTGGGAAAAAAAAAATCACTGGTGCAAAGAGAGGGACCTCATCTCCATCCTGTTCTTCCCATCCTTCCTTTGGGGGAAAAAATGCCTCTATAAACTACCTCAACAAGAATGACATCAGTGAGACTGACTTTTGGAGGCTTAATGTGGCTTGTTTCAATCACGCAGACACTATTTTCAAGAGTAAGTTTGACTTCAGATAAAGTCAAAACTATTGTGGTTTGCTAACCCTATTTGAGTAATGGCTCCCAACAGCTACAGGTGTCAACCACACTTTTAACCCTGTCAGCCATGCAGTCAGTGTCAGCCAGCCAGGGTCTGTCAGTCAGTACCAGTTAATGTCTGCCAGTCAGCCAGCCAGTGTCTGTCAGTCAGTCAGTGTCTGTCAACCAGTGTCAGCCAGTGTCAGTGAGTCACTCTGTCAGTGTGACAGTGTCAGTATCAGTGTCAGTGAGTCAGTCAGCCAGTGTCAGTCAGTGTCATTCAGTGTGAGTCAGTCAGACAGTGTCAG